>NC_056735.1:1263570351-1263652574 GCF_019279795.1 Protopterus annectens | reverse complement strand
TGCAGGCTGGATAACCAGACGCAATGTATCCAGCATGTTCCAGACTGTAATGGTGGCGCACGCGCGAACGGCAGAACCAGGAAGGGCAGAGGCTGCAGAGGTCCGTAATCCGTTCCTTAAATGAGAACATCCAGTCCTTGGCGAATGCCCAACAGCATCTTGCCGATGTTCTGGATAGGAGATTGGGTGAGATGGCTGGGATCCTCGACCGAGGCATGGCCATCCGTGAGCGTGAGCTGTCCGTGCTGGAACACCTGGTAGGGGTGAGGCATAGGGCACGTGGGCATGGGCCAGTAACACCACCAAGTGCAGGTCAACGTGTGCGTGCCACCTCCCATGCCCACCCACACAGTGCTGGTAGCAGCAGCAGTGCAGCTGCTACTACACCAACCACACCAGGACACAGCAGGCCACGTGGACGTGGCCCTGGATGGCCCCGGCATGGACACGTTTCCAGCGGACATGTGTCATCGGAGAGTGGCCACTCTATACCTCCACCCGGTAGTGCCCGTGCAACCCCAGGCAGGCATGGGTCACGTCGCCGCAGGCAGACACAGTGAGCCGTACCACCTGCACTGTACAGTCTGGGGCTGCCAAGTATACCCCGTGTAGGCATCACAGATGACTGAACTGTGTACACACATACCCACACACAGCAAACACAACTGTAGGGCTCCACCACATCCACATGCATTCTGCACAGTCATGCCCAATAAATGCACAGGCCCTTACACACACACATGATGTCATCCATTGGTACAGCCTATGCCTGTGGCACACATATCACCCTGTGCATATGATGAAGTCTCTGCCGCAGAACCGTGAGCTACACCATCGGTGCATGGTTATGCAAACATATTCTGATGCACAGGGTGGACAAGATAGTGAGAGGTGTATGTGATACCTGTGTCTGCATAGTACGCGATGTGTATGTTGTGGTGGTTGTGTATGGCAGGTGACAGGTGCGTATGTGATGTGGGTCATGCACTGACATCATGCAGCAGACATACCATGTAGTGCAGGTGCAGCATTCATTGTTCTGTGTACACAGTATGTGTGGTGGTTACATGTGTAGCACCATGTTGGTTCAGTTAACCTGTATGCCAATTATGGTGTACTTGCATGTGCCTACTGGGAGCACTGTTATCAGTTCCCCACGTGTAGTCATGGGGTACCCACAGGCACATCTGGCAATATCAGCATAGCACAGGTACCCGCAACCGGCATGGACCCCTACATAGGTACATAGATGCACATGTACATACCAGGCTATGTGCCCTACGGCATGTGTAAACCTAGCAAGACTGTGTGTGGCTGCTAACACCCCTTAGGATGAGGATACCACATCCATCAGTCTCCTGTCCCCTGTCCAGCACTGACACAGAGATGATGCCTGGCGCATACCTATGATCACACATACACACGTCATGATTACTCCTGGACAAAGGCAGTCAGGGCCTCTGCTTCACATGGGCTGGCAATCCTCTCCATGTTGTAGGGGGTCTCTGGGCATTGACCCTGTTCCCCCAGCACGTCCTAGTCATCTTTGTGGTGAGGTGTCTGACAGTTGCTTCTGTGGCCGTGTTTGCCCGGAGCCTAGGAGGTGGAACATGTCCATGTCACCCAGGTTGGACATGGCCGTGTATGTCAGGCACAGATCACCACAGAGCAGACGTGCTGGGAAGGTATACAGCCGGAGTCCCCTTGGTCGGGCAGCATGTGACACATGTCCCAGCACCTTT
This sequence comes from Protopterus annectens, assembly GCF_019279795.1. Classification (NCBI taxonomy): domain Eukaryota; kingdom Metazoa; phylum Chordata; order Ceratodontiformes; family Protopteridae; genus Protopterus; species Protopterus annectens. The sequence continues at coordinate 1,263,650,832 of NC_056735.1, read as the reverse complement.
ATCCCCGCATTGTGGAATGTTTGTGGTCCTTCCGAGTGCTGCAGGTGTCAGGTTAGGTACAGCCCAGATGTGCCATTGTACGCAATCATTGCTCTGGTGTGTGATGTGTACAGGGGTACAATGAACACCCCTGATGTGGATGTGATTCCTTCCAGACCAGGTGGCCACAGTGGAATGTCTTCCCACCCACATTGGCATTGTGTGTGTTGACAGAGGTTACTGACAGGTGTGGTACCCATTTCCATGAACACGTCCACCATGTTGAATGGATTACCACCTACATGTTACGTCGGGGCAAACATGTCCTTCCCACTGGGTAGGTCTGCACCTTCTCTGGCATGTAGCAGCAGGCCATGGCTCTGGCACCAGTTATCCATGTCTATGACGCCCTAGGTGGATGTCCGTGTCAGATGGGGTGTTGGGTATGCTGGCCGGTGTGCAGTCATCTGCATACCTTGTCTGCCACAATCCCCCTATGTTTGCATGCACATTGGAAGGTCGAATGCCGAACGGCAGGGGGCCCAGGACTGAGCCCTGTGGGCCTCCACTCGAGACCAGCTTTGAGTCTGACACGGCACCAGGAACACAAACCCTGTGTGGTGTGACCTCCAACCATTCTGAGAACCATCGTGTGACATATGTCCCCACATGTACGCTGGCGAGCCTTTCCATGAGTCCCACGTGGAGTGTGTTCTGAATGCTCCCACCAGGTCATGGTAGTGTGTGCAAACCGACGTACCCCCATCAATGGCCTTGGTGACCACTCCAGACAGGACGAGCAGGTTTGGGAGGCAGGATCTGCCCTTGACTAAGTCGTTGTGGGTATGTTCTGGTATTGGCTGTACACCACTGTCTGTATTCATGGGCACCTGTATGGACCTCCCTGCAGCTTTGCAGACAAGGCTTGTCAAGCTGATAGGGCGGGAATGTCTACAGTCCATAAGAGCACTACCCTGGCATAGTGGGACCACAGCTGCCGTATGCCATCCAGCGGGGACCTAGCCCGTAGTAAGGCTAACATGACACAGCGGCCTTATGTGTGGGTCGAGGGCCTCAATGAGGTTGGGTAGCACACAGCCAGGGACACCATCGGGGCCCATTGGTGCTGTGTTCACCGCCTAACAGATATCAGATCACTCCAGGGCATATGAGATGTTTCGGAGGCTAGACTCTGGTGGGATGGATATGTCCCCTCTTGGGGGGGGGGTGGATGTATGCATGGAACATGTCCGCTGGTTTGTTGACAATGTCTGTGGGTGCAGTGACCGTTGTATCATTCTGGATCATTTCCGGCCATGACTGTGCGCTCCCACCCATGTCCCTACCACAGTTAAGGAAGGCCCTATGGTTGTCTCATGTGCCCTCTGCAGTACCACTCCCACAAGCAGCCTTGGATGATTGTATGTGTGGCCGTATGTTGATGCCGGTATGAATGGGTGATGGCTTCCCTGGTACTGATATTGCTCTGTCATGTATTAGCTCCAACTGTTGATGTACAGATTGTCAGTGGCTGGGGTCCACCAGACCATGTGCCTACCTTTGGTGGACAAGGTCCTGATGTTATCATGATCGCTTGGTGCAGACATCCCTGGGGGTGCTCAGAGTAGGCATTTGTAAGGGAGTTGGCAGTGCGGCCTGTGTTCACCACTGGCATGGAGGACTTGTAGGGTACCACACCGGTCGTATGATGTGTGTGGTTTGCTGTGGAGAGGTCGTCACTTAGGTCTCCCATGCCGGTGTTGGGTGCAGGATGTGGATTACCAGTGGATCCACTATATGGTCTGACATCACCATTGAGGGATGTACATCCTGTGTGGAGCATATCCTCCCCATGTGTGATGGGCAGAACTGGTATATGTCCCCCCCTAGTGGGTATGGTTCATGGCTGTTTCACAGCAGTCACATGTATGAACACCCAGGACCTGTGGCGTAGGGTGTTGTGTCATGGGTAATGTTCCTGGTCTATGTATGGGTGGTTGATGTCACCCAATACGGTGCTGTTGTGAGAGCATGCACACTCACCAGTGTCCTCAGGATGGCTGTGCAGGTATCCTGGGTTTGGGAGGGTGGTCTGTAGCATGCAACAAACTGTAGGGCAGTCCTACCCATGGTTAATTGCACCTGGATATTCTCCGCTGCAACGGCCACGTCTGTGTCATGGCTGGGTTGCTGTTGTGTGGCTCGACACACACGACGGTCCACATTCTGCCACCCATGCTGTCGCACCATGTGTATGCATGTCTGCTCTGTGCCGAGTCTAAGTGTCTGAGCATGCCCAGTAAGCAGCTGTGTAGATAGACACACAGTACAGTGCACACCGCGCCCGACTGCGTTGATACCCCGTGAGCATGTCTGTCTCCCCTTTGCAACCGCTAGGTGTGGGAGGCTTGGCCAGTACACCCGCCGGGGGTACACACGACAGTCTTCACCGATGTCTGCTACTAGGCGTGTAGCCATGGCCAATGGCATCCTGCATAGCCATGGTGACCATCCAGGTGACACATATGTGGCTGTCATGCCACATTGGCTGCCTACATCCTGCACGCCGGATGCCCTCTCATAGGGTAAACTGTCATGTGGTGCATCCCGTATTCCTGTCGTGATATACTGATCAGTAGTTATTTGGTATTCCCGACTGCAGCACTAACGTGTTACTGTACGGCCACCTTGGGATGGTAACAGGCTGCGTGACTGCGCACTCTGTCTTCATTCCCTATCGGACGCATTGCCTCTGCAGATGATACCACCCACTATGCCTCCTGACAGTGCTGTGCTCAGTAATCCCGGTAGCGCGTTCTGTAAATGCTTCATGCTGTAGTGAGTTCATGTAGGTAGGCGTAGGTTCGACTTTCGGCCCTTCTGTGTGTGTGTGTGTGTGTGTGTGTGTGTGTGTGTGTGTGTGTGTGTGTGTGTGTGTTTCCAGCTCCCTCTGCAGATGAACTAGCTTTTAGACGCTTCGCAACACATACCTTGGCTATTGCCAGCTATTGTCTTACGAGTGATGTGACCCGCCTAGAAGTATGCCTCTGACAGCACTGTGCTCAGTAAACTCGGTAGCGCATTCTGTAAATGCTTCATACTGTAGTGAGTTCATGTAGATAGGCGTAGGTTCGACTCCCAGCCCTTGTGTGTGTGTGTGTGTGTGTGTGTGTTTCCAGCTGTCTCTGTAGATGAACATGCTTTTAGACGCTTCGCAACACATACCTTGGCTATTGCCAGCTATTGTCTTACGAGTGATGTGACCCACCTAGAAGTATGCCTCTGACAGCGCTGTGCTCAGTAAACTCGGTAGCGCGTTATGTAAATGCTTCATACTGTAGTGAGTTCATGTAGATAGGCGTAGGTTCAACTCCCGGCCCTTCCGTGTGTGTGTTTCCAGCTGCCTCTGCAGATGAACATGCTTTTCACAACACATACCTTGGCTATTGCCAGCTATTGTCTTACGAGTGATGTGACCCACCTAGAAGTATGCCTCTGACAGCACTGTGCTCAGTAAACTCGGTAGCGCGTTCTGTAAATGCTTCATACTGTAGTGAGTTCATGTAGATAGGCGTAGGTTCGACTCCCGGCCCTTCCGTGTGTGTGTGTGTGTTTCCAGCTGCCTCTGCAGATGAACATGCTTTTAGATGCTTCGCAACACATACCTTGGCTATTGCCAGCTATTGTCTTACGAGTGATGTGACCCACCTAGAAGTATGCCTCTGACAGCGCTGTGCTCAGTAAACTCGGTAGCACATTCTGTAAATGCTTCATACTGTAGTGAGTTCATGTAGATAGGCGTAGGTTTGACTCCTGGCCCTTCCGTGTGTGTGTGTGTGTGTGTGTTTCCAGCTGCCTCTGCAGATGAACATGCTTTTAGACGCTTCGCAACACATACCTTGGCTATTGCCAGCTATTGTCTTACGAGTGATGTGACCCGCCTAGAAGTATGCCTCTGACAGCACTGTGCTCAGTAAACTCGGTAGCACGTTCTGTAAATGCTTCATACTGTAGTGAGTTCATGTAGATAGGCGTAGGTTCGACTCCCGGCCCTTCCATGTGTGTGTGTGTGTTTCCAGCTGCCTCTGCAGATGAACATGCTTTTAGACGCTTCGCAACACATACCTTGGCTATTGCCAGCTATTGTCTTACGAGTGATGTGACCCGCCTAGAAGTATGCCTCTGACAGCGCTGTGCTCAGTAAACTCGGTAGCGCATTCTGTAAATGCTTCATACTGTAGTGAGTTCATGTAGATAGGTGTAGGTTCAACTCCCGGCCCTTCCGTGTGTGTGTGTGTTTCCAGCTGCCTCTGCAGATGAACATGCTTTTAGACGCTTCGCAACACATACCTTGGCTATTGCCAGCTATTGTCTTACGAGTGATGTGACCCACCTAGAAGTATGCCTCTGACAGCACTGTGCTCAGTAAACTCGGTAGCACGTTCTGTAAATGCTTCATACTGTAGTGAGTTCATGTAGATAGGCGTAGGTTCGACTCCCGGCCCTTCCGTGTGTGTGTGTGTGTTTCCAGCTGCCTCTGCAGATGAACATGCTTTTAGATGCTTCGCAACACATACCTTGGCTATTGCCAGCTATTGTCTTACAAGTGATGTGACCCGCCTAGAAGTATGCCTCTGACAGCACTGTGCTCAGTAAACTCGGTAGCGCATTCTGTAAATGCTTCATACTGTAGTGAGTTCATGTAGATAGGCATAGGTTCGACTCCCGGCCCTTCCGTGTGTGTGTGTGTGTTTCCAGCTGCCTCTGCAGATGAACATGCTTTTAGACGCTTCGCAACACATACCTTGGCTATTGCCAGCTATTGTCTTACGAGTGATGTCACCCGCCTAGAAGTATGCCTCTGACAGTGCTGTGCTCAGTAAACTCGGTAGCGTTCTGTAAATGCTTCATACTGTAGTGAGTTCATGTAGATAGGCGTAGGTTCAACTCCCAGCCCTTCCGTGTGTGTGTGTGTGTGTTTCCAGCTGCCTCTGCAGATGAACATGCTTTTAGACGCTTCGCAACACATACCTTGGCTATTGCCAGCTATTGTCTTACGAGTGATGTGACCCGCCTAGAAGTATGCCTCTGACAGCACTGTGCTCAGTAAACTCGGTAGCGCATTCTGTAAATGCTTCATACTGTAGTGAGTTCATGTAGATAGGTGTAGGTTTGACTCCCGGCCCTTCCGTGTGTGTGTGTGTTTCCAGCTGCCTCTGCAGATGAACATGCTTTTAGACGCTTCGCAACACATACCTTGGCTATTGCCAGCTATTGTCTTACGAGTGATGTGACCCGCCTAGAAGTATGCCTCTGACAGCGCTGTGCTCAGTAAACTCGGTAGCGCATTCTGTAAATGCTTCATACTGTAGTGAGTTCATGTAGATAGGCGTAGGTTTGACTCCCGGCCCTTCTGTGTGTGTGTGTGTTTCCAGCTGCCTCTGCAGATGAACATGCTTTTAGACGCTTCGCAACACATACCTTGGCTATTGCCAGCTATTGTCTTATGAGTGATGTGACCCGCCTAGAAGTATGCCTCTGACAGCGCTGTGCTCAGTAAACTTGGTAGCGCATTCTGTAAATGCTTCATACTGTAGTGAGTTCATGTAGATAGGCGTAGGTTTGACTCCCGGCCCTTCCGTGTGTGTGTGTGTTTCCAGCTGCCTCTGCAGATGAACATGCTTTTAGATGCTTCGCAACACATACCTTGGCTATTGCCAGCTATTGTCTTACGAGTGATGTGACCCGCCTAGAAGTATGCCTCTGACAGCGCTGTGCTCAGTAAACTCGGTAGCGCATTCTGTAAATGCTTCATACTGTAGTGAGTTCATGTAGATAGGTGTAGGTTCGACTCCCGGCCCTTCCGTGTGTGTGTGTGTGTGTTTCCAGCTGCCTCTGCAGATGAACATGCTTTTAGATGCTTCGCAACACATACCTTGGCTATTGCCAGCTATTGTCTTACGAGTGATGTCACCCGCCTAGAAGTATGCCTCTGACAGCGCTGTGCTCAGTAAACTCAGTAGTGCATTCTGTAAATGCTTCATACTGTAGTGAGTTCATGTAGATAGGCGTAGGTTCGACTCCTGGCCCTTCCTTGTGTGTGTGTGTGTTTCCAGCTTCCTCTGCAGATGAACATGCTTTTAGACGCTTCGCAACACATACCTTGGCTATTGCCAGCTATTGTCTTACGAGTGATGTCACCCACCTAGAAGTATGCTTCTGACAGCACTGTGCTCAGTAAACTCGGTAGCGCGTTCTGTAAGTGCTTCATACTGTAGTGAGTTCCTGTAGATAGGCGTAGGTTCGACTCCCGGCCCTTCCGTGTGTGTGTGTGTGTTTCCAGCTGCCTCTGCAGATGAACATGCTTTTAGACGCTTCGCAACACTAACCTTGGCTATCATCGGCCATTTCTTTACGGATGTTGCCACCCACCTGTACATGTGCCTCTGCTGGTGGTATGCTCGGTGGTCCACGTAGCGCATTCCATACCTGTGTCATATGTTTGTGCGTTTGGGTATGTGGGGGTGTGGTCAAACACCATGCCTGCCACATGTGTGTGTGTCCATGCTCCCAGCTGCATGGGTTCATACAGTATTGCCTTGTGGTTTACGCAGAACACACCTATCCTGCCGCCATCCCTGTGTTTCTGGATGGTGGTACGCAGTTCGTGTACTGCTTGTGTGTCTGTTGTGGTCGGCGACCGCCGTAGCGTGATCTCCACGTGCACCATGCTATGGTGTGGTGGGGTGATGCTGTGTACATTACACACCCGGCCTGCCACATGTGTCCGTCTGTATCTCTGTCATTGTATATCTACGTACCTATGTTGTGGCCGTACTGCTGCTCTAGCATGGACGGCTGTCTTTCCCATGTATCGCATATTTGCACGGCTGACACATATGACTGTGGTACGTTGCGTATCCACTCATTGTCCATGCACTGTCCGTATTCCAGAACACCGTATTGACATCTGCTGGATATCGTGACAGACAGCTATCCTTGCTGTCCTGACAGTGTACCCGTACACGCCATACACCTTGTGTGTACTTGGCTAGTTATGGTGTGTGTATGTCTACCTGTGCTGTATGCATGGCCGTGTGTGTGTCCCGCTACAGCCATCTGTGCATGTGTTGCCACCATGGGTAATCCTTGTGGACCACTGTTTCATGTGCACGTCTGCACATACCTGCAGACCGTACTACCCCTCCTACGGCTGCGGACTTAGATCGACTGCTGCCCTAGGCTGTAGGGCTCCTTGGCGCCCACCACCACAGCACATGGTGCCCCCATCTTGGTATGCCTACATGACACACCTACTAGACAGGTGGCCCTACTAGTGCGGCACCCTGGCCAGCCGCAGGATTGCCGTATGCCTACGGCCGGATGTGGGCACATCACAAGGCATACGTCTACATTCGGTGTTTTATGACGTCCAGGTTGTAATACCAGAGGGGGGACCTCATCAGCTATGCTATAGAATGCGGATCTATTTGGATTAGTAGGTGGAGGGTTGGCCACACACCAGGGCTGACCGATGGAACACTGATGAGGCCTCTTTTGAGAGGCAGGTGGAGCAAGCCCCCGTAATGGGAATGTAGTTTAGGTACAGATGTAGGGTTAGCACACATTTGTCCACTCTTTCAGTTCTGTACCGCTGTATTACAGTGATATGCTATGCATATCTGCCATATACATTGTTAAATCATTGAATGATGAGTATTCGGCATAGTACAATATCATATGATACATGTGTTAATAGGATGCCTTCTGAGGTGTTAACATATGTGTGTGTAGTTAACATTGCGTCTGTGCTTTCTATGCTGTGGTTACATGTTCATTGTTTGCACAGAAAGTAACACATGGAAGTGTAAGGGGGGATATATAAAGCCTGGACGCGTCTATGTTATGTGTATGTCTCACAGAGCCTACGGGTGATAGCGCTTACATGTCTATGGAGTAACCTTTGGATACCACATGTGACCTGTCGTGGATGAAACGTCTACGTTGACTGTTTCATCTACCTATGTGTGTCGTGCTTTGTGTGCCATAAGGTGCCAGCGGGTCTTTGATGTGGATTATGTGTATTCCATGGTCAATTGACATTAACACTATTACTTCACCGAAGGATGTTCTTCATTGGTGGGGATGCCATAGTTTGACCATCGTATGGCTTTCCTAGCTGACGTTGATATTGTGCCATTGGTATGTGTTCCACAGGTCACCCATTTTTCCGCGGTACGGGAGCGTGTGATCCCCATTCCGGTGCTGGCAGATTGACAGCTGTGTACGCCGGTATTCGCACAGCGGTCTGGCTTTGTATGGGGAGTGTCTACTGGTTTCCCCATCTGTATTTCCTGTGTTATGCCTCACTGCAGCTGTGTGGTTACACCAGGTTCGCGGTTATGGGTGCCATCTTGGTCCTACGCTTGTCCATCCCTCGCGATTGTCTACTGGACACTGGTATGGAGCAGTACACATTTCACACCTGCATTTTGCATTAGCCGGTGGATGCTTTGCACTATCAGTGGGGAGTAAGGCACGTGCTACTCCCACATCCCTCCCACGGTGCGGGACAACGTATTATCTGCCAAACAACACCGAGCCCCGTTACTGCATACCCAGGATCCCATGGCTGCAGCCCTCGACGGTACCCATTACACATCCGGCATGTGTGCGGGAATGGGATGTGGATGCACCTCTATGGACTCTACAATATGGGAATATCTGTACATATGTCCCGCATTCCGTGGACAGCTGTCGTCAACCCTGAACACGCTGGGGGTGCATATGTCTGGCTGTACCGTAGACACGGCTGTCAGTTCTTTCGGGTCTCCCGATCATGGCTGGTTGACATTGCGTACAGATGAATCTCTGGGGTCCTACTATGAACACCATTGTGCATATGTACAGTGTAGACCTTGTTGGACTGTGTCCATCTGGCTAGTGGGTTTGACCGCTGCTGTATGTTCCCCAATCGCGGATGTGTGGTTGCTACCCATATTATGTAGTGCTATGTTGACCAGGGTATTCTAAACTGAAACCGGATGGTGTAGATCCAATGATGCAGGCTAGGAGAAGCTTTAGGTCATCCTCCAATGTCCCATTAGGATATGTCCGCCACAGTATTGTCAAACGGACACAACCAAAAGATGTAGATCCTATTAATTCATTGACGGATGTTCTTCATAAGCGTGAACGCCATAGTGTCAGGATCCTATGACTTTCCCACTTAACGTTGTTGGTGTGCCGTTAGTATGTGTTCCGCAGGTCGCCCATTTGTTCCGCTGTATGGTAGCGAGTGATCCCCATTCACCTTCTAGCAGATTGGGTGCTGTGTACGCCAGTATTCGCACGGCGGTCTGACATCGTATGTGGAGTCTCTACTGTAGTCCCTATCTGTATTCCCTGTATTGTGCCTTACCACAGCTGTGTGATTCCACCAGGTTTGCAGTTATGGGTGCCATCTTGGCCGTACGATTGTCCATCCATGGGAACTGTCTAATGGACACTGGTATAGTGCTGTACACATTTCACAGCTGCATTTAGCATTCTTCGGTGGGTGATTTGCATAATTAGTGTGGAGTAACGCATGTGCCATACCAACATCCCTCACACGGGGCGGGACAACGGATCATCTGCCAATCAACACCGAGACCCATTTCTGCATACCCACGATCCCATGGCTGCAGCCCTCGACAGTACCCATTGCACATCCTCCACGTGTGTGGGAATGGGATGTGGACGCACCTGTATGGACTGGACAATCTGGGGATTCATGTGCATATCACCTGCAGTTCATGGACAGTTGTCATTAACCTTGGACATGCTTGGTGGTGCATATATGTAGCTGTGCGTAGTCACGGCTGCCACTTCATCTGGGTCTCCGCTCCAAGCAGGTTGCATTGCGACGGATAAATTTTGGGTCCTACAATGGACACCAGTGTGCATATGTAAAGTGTAGAACATATTGGACTGTGTCCATCTGACCAGTGTGTTTGACTGCCGCTGCATGTCCAGCAGTCACGGATGTCTGTTTGAGTACCCATATTATGTAGTGCTACGTAAACCGGGTCTTCCGCCACTGAACCCAAATGGTGTAGTTCCCATGATGCAGGCTAACAATTGCTTTAACTAATCCGCAGATATCCCATTGGGACATTCCCGCCTCTGTATTGTCACATTAACACGAAGAAACCATGTAGATCCTATTGATTCATTGCAGGATGTTCTTTATATGTGTGTACGCCATAGCTTAAACATCCTATACCCTTTCTAGTTGACGTTGTTGGTGTGCCATTAGTATGTGTTCCGCAGGTCGCCCATTTGTTCCGCGGTATGGCAGCGAGTGATCACCATTCACTTGCTGGCAGATTGAGTGCTGTGTACGCCGGTATTCGCACGGCAGTCTGACTTTGTATGTGGAGTCTCTACTGTAGTTCCTATCTGTATTCCCTGTGTTTTGCCTTACTACAGCTGTGTGATCCCACCAGGTTTGCTGTTATGGGTGCCATCTTGGCTGTACGTTTGTCCGTCCATGGGAACTGCCTACTGGACACTGGTAGAGGGCTGTACACATGTCACAGATGCATTTAGCATTCTCCGGTGGATGATTTGCATTATTAGTGGGGAGTAATGCATGTGCTATACCCACATACCTCCCACGGGATGGTACGACGGATTATCTGCCAATCGACACCGAGCCCCATTTCTGCATACCCACAATCCCATGTCTGCAACCCTCGACGGTACCCATTGCACATCCTCCATGTGTGCGTGAATGGGATGTGGACGCACGTCTATGGACTCGGCAACCTGGGGAGTCCGATCCATATGTCCTGCATTTCATGGACACTTGTCATCAACCTTGAAAACGCTGGTGGTGCACATATGCAGCTGTGCCGTAGTCACGGCTATCAGGTCTTCTGGGTCTCTAGATCGCTGCCTGTTCACATTGCATACGGATAATTTTTGGGTCCTACAATGGACACCAATGTGCATATGTCAAGTGTAGAATGTATTGTACTGTGTCCATCTGGCCAGTGGGTCTGACTGCTGCTGTATGTTCAGCAATCACGGATGTCTGTTTGAGTACCCATATTATGTAGTGCTACGTAAACCGGGTTATCCGCCACTGTACCCAAATGGTGTAATTCCAATGTTGCAAGCTAACAATTGCTTTCACCAATCCGCAGATATCCCATTGGGACATTCCCGCCTCTGTATTGTCAACTTTACACGAACGAAACATGTAGATCCTATTAATTCATTGAAGGATGTTCTTTATATGTGGGTACGCCATAGCTTAACCATCCTATAACCTTCCTAGTTGATGTTGTGGGTGTGCCATCAGTATGTGTTCCGCAGGTCGCACATTTGTTCCGCGGTATGCAAGCGAGTGATCCCCATTCACTTGCTGGCAGGTTGAGAGCTGTGTACGCCGGTATTCGCCCGGCGGCCTGACATTCTATGTGGAGTGTCTGCTGTACTCCCTAAATGTATTCCCTGTGTTCTGCCTTACTACAGCTGTGGGATTCCGCCAGGTGTGCAGTTATGGGTGCCATCTTGGCCGTACGTTTGTCCATCCATGGGAACTGCCTCATGGATACTGGTGTAGGGCTGTACAAATTTCACAGATGCATTTAGCATTCTCCGGTAGATGATTTGCATTATCAGTGCGGAGTAACGCATATGCCATACCCACATCCCGCACACGGGGCGGGACAACGGATCTTCTGCCAATCAAGTCCGACACCCATTTCTGCATACCCACGATCCCATGGCTGCAACCCCCGACAGTACCCATTGCACATCCTCCATGTGTGCGGGAATGGGATGTGGACACACATCTATGGACTGGACTATCTGGGGATTCCTGTGCATATGTCCTGCATTTCATGGACAGTTGTCATCAACCTTGAACACGCTGGTGGTGCATATATGTAGCTGTAATCTTCCAAAAGGAACAGCAACAAAAATGAAAAGTGAGGAACAGGAACCACCTGAAGGATACTCGTACACGAGAGGATGGCAAAAAATCTTTTATTCCACAAATACGGTTAAGCGCTTTCAACTAGATACACCAGTCTTCTTCAGAACCATTTTATACTGCACCAATCCTGGTATATATAGCCAGAGCAAGTCAAATAGTCCGCCAAAATTTTTAAAGATACAGGTCTCACTAAGCATTTGCTAAAACCACATATTAAGCACTGAATGTCTGATGTAAAAATGCATCTTATAAAAAACTAGATAAAAAATATGTAGACAAAAGATATATATATATATATATATATATATATATGTATTGTAAAAAATACATATCATATAAAAAATATCATATAAAAAACATATATCATATAAAAAATGTTGTGTGACAACAATGCTTACTTGCCAATAATTAAAACTTTTCACAACCCATTATGATTAAAATATATAAAAATCTGACTACAATTATATATGTATATGTATTAATAATACTGTCCTTATCAATTAGTTAACAAAAATCTATGCTAAACCTTACTGGGAAAGTGCTAAGAAAGGTTTAAATGTAATAAAATCGTTCAATCCAGGGGATCTAGTGGCATCCAATAAAATCTGCCACTTACTCTCCAATGCAGCTAACTGCATCTTCCAATTACCCCCGAAAGCTGAACTCTGAATGTGATCTATAATGGCAAAACGAAATAAATGCTCTCCTCCACACTCATTAATGTGCCTGTATAGAGCATTTTTAGTATCTTTTTTCTGAATACGGTAATAGTGTTCATAGATACGTCTTTTCAAATTTCTTTCAGTTTTGCCAATATAGTACACTGGGCATATCACACACATAGCCAAGTAAATCACCTGACTAGTGTTGCAATTCCCTGTTCTAGTCTTAATATACGTGTGGTTAATGTCTTTGAGTCGAATATATTTAACCTCATTAATATGTATACACTGTTTGCATCTTCCACACTTGGTAGTACCTTTATATATGTCTTTTTTATCACAATCATTACTAGCCTTCTCCAAAATTCTTTTCAAATTAGCACCTGTCTTGTATACGAATTTTGGCATAGGCCCCACTGCATGATCTAAATTCGAGGCTGTAATAATATCCCAATGTTGGCACAAAATATCTTGGATGAAGTGTGTATATGGAGTGTATGTCAATATACATGCTCTACCAAATAATCTATTTTCATTCCCTTCACCTTCCACCCTAGCTACATATTTACCTAACAAGGGTGGGTATTTGTTCCCCCATTCTTTTTGCACATAATCTGTAACATCCCGGACCATGTTAACCGGATACCCACGGTTGAGAAATAAATTTTTGATAGTATCTAGTTCTAATCTCATGACAGTTTCAGTCGAAGACATCCTCACTGCACGGATACACTGCCCCTTGACTATATTTTTAAAGATGTGTGGTGGGTGGTTACTGGAAAAATACAAATAATCATTAGAAAATGTTGGTTTACGATAAAGCTTGGATGTGAAACCATTGGAATCCAAGCCAACTAAAACATCCAAGTAAGGTATATTAAGGTCACTAGTGTTGTGAGTGAATTTTAAGAAATCAGATGAATAGTTAAGGAAGGACATAAAATCTTGCAATCTCTCAGCTGATGCCTGCCACAAAATAAAGATGTCATCCAAATATCTTGCATAAAATTTTATATCAGCGTAGTAATTGCTTTTAAATAATGTCTCTTCCTCCCATTCAACCATCACAAGATTTGCGAAAATCGGGGCACAAGAAGCTCCCATAGCAACTCCCTTTATTTGTTTAAAAAATTCCCACTTGAAATGTGATGTAATTATGCTCCAACACCAGTCCCATCATGTCACATAACAAAGAAACCTTATCCCAACTTAGTCCTGAGTACTTCCGCAAACTGTTGGAAAAATATTCCAGTCCTTCATTACTAGGGATACTGGAAAACAAGTCCACAACATCTATAGTCACAAGGGTGAGATCAGTTTGCCAATTGTCCTGGGTTAACTTCCCCAAAAAGCTCCAAGAGTCTTTCATAATGTGTGGAATAACCCCATAAATATGCTTGAGCTGATGGTCTATCCATCTGCCTATGTTGAATGTTTTAGATTTAGACCCAGAGATGATCGGTCTAAAAGGGGGTTTATCCAATGATTTGTGTATCTTGGGGATCCCAACAATTTTGGCCAATACTGGATAGTCATTCTTCAAATAAGTATACGTCTCATTGGTAATCCTGTTATCTATTAAATATTCTTCAATAGCCAGATCAATACGACGATGCCCAATGTTAATCTGGTTAATGGAGACGGTTTCATAAATATCAGTCTGGTGAAGAATGTCATATATACTGGAAATATATGCTTCAGTCTGGAATAGAACAATCCCTCCACCCTTGTCGGGTTTCATGATACGAACCTCCTTGTTATGTACCACTTTTTTTAAACAGTCCTTCTCTAACTGAGTTAGGTTAGTCTGTGAATTATAGTATGGGTTGAGTCTGTTCCTAATGTCCCTATGTAGCCTATACACGTCCTTACACACTAGTTTTTCATAATTTAATATACTAGGATGGGAGGTAGGGATATAGGAACTTTTCTTACGTAGTTGGTTTTTCACTGTCCTATCTGTCTGATCCATTTGGTTATCAAAAGCGATAGCTAGATTTAATTTACGACAAAACAATTTTACTTGTTTGATGTTATCAACTAAGTCGCAACGAACAGTGGGGATAAATTTCATACCTTTACACATAACGCTGATAAATTGTTCATCAACCTCCACGTCAGTGTAATTATACACATTGAAACCTTCATAAGATGAAAATGTGCAAGGATGCATATGCAAATTTGTGGGAGAACCCTGTGGATTTACATCAACATTGGTAGCTTGAACAACTGAAGGAATCAATGTGGGGGGGTCACCCATTTGTACCCTCTCCCCTAAAACTACACTGACACTGGTGTGGGGAACATCAATTATTTCCTGTGGTTGTTCCACTGTCTGTCGGGATTCCTGGGGAAGAATGACTTGTCCCTCTGAAAATCTCTATGGGTAGATCTAGATAGGGGTATATCTGGACCTTGTCCTGTAAATTTCCCTTTTTCTTTTTCTTTAGGCCAGATGTAAGCCCTATTAGTGTTATATAGTTCTACATCTCTGGACAGCTTCCTGCTTTTTCTCTCAAATATACTGTTGGCTTTACTATCAGCCAAAAAAAAATGTTTTTTAAACAATTCTTTCCAAGAATCATATTCAGCGTCACAAATAATGGTCTCATACATACTCTCCAGTTGGTCTGCCAATAAAACACATTTCTCCTGTTGATATTTCATTAACAATTGCATGTAAGCGTATCTGAAACTATCAAATAGCCCATTGAATTCTTGCATCACATCATTATTATAAGTGATCCCTAATGGAAGTTTAAAGAACCTAATACCTTTAGGTACAACCTTAATTTCCAAACAGTTTTTCAAATAACTCACTTCAATTTTAGAATTTTTATATGCAGTCAATTTTTTCCCAAAATCAAAAATCATATCCTTAAGTGAGCTGTAAACATGATTTTTATTAGTATAGTTCAATAAACCTTTCTTCCCAAAGTCATAATTCTCATGTTGGTCATTTAAAAAATGCTCCATTAATTCTCTTTCATTAGCATTTTTTGATAAAAAATCAGAATTATGTCCTTTTAACACAGTCCGACCATTACAAGCAATAGACCTAAAGTCCTGATTAGGACTGGAAATCTTGTATTGCACAGTACCTTTGTTGTCAAAAACAGACTTCTGTTTAATATTTTCATGTAGTTTACTTGTCCGTGTAACTTTTGGCCTGGCCCCAATACGCTCTGCTTCTCGCCTTGCCCAGGTAATACTGAAGTCGAACGTGAAGTCTTGAGCTGGAGTAAGCCGCAAAGAATCAAAAAAATTACGTGCATCGTCCAAAATGGTAAAACGACCCTGTTCCTTAGGAGTAGCTTCGGACACATCACAAGCGTCCGGTAAGTCAATTGCGCCGTTAGCAGTTAAACCTGCATCCTCAGTCCCATGAAAGACCTCAGGAAAGCCTCGTTCTGGTGTGGGCAGGCGCTTCCTAGAGCGTGCACGTTCACAGTCAACTGTAGGTGAATGAAGCGTTTTCCGGAAGTTAGAAACAGCCTCTCCCTCTCCTTTAGGTGAAGACAACCCTCTTTCAACGGGAACAACATCACAAGAATGTGATGAAAGGGACAAACCCAAGGTTTTACCATGTTTGTCGTTTTTAGTTACTATTCCAGTAACTAAATCGATCAATTTCTTTAGCTCGCTCTGTACAGCTGAAACTTCAGCACGAAGTCCATTAAATTCCTCCCGGGACAATGAAGTACCAGTGGTGTCTTCCTGATCCTGCATGGCAATGCAACCAATAATCTTCCAAAAGGAACAGCAACAAAAATGAAAAGTGAGGAACAGGAACCACCTGAAGGATACTCGTACACGAGAGGATGGCAAAAAATCCTTTATTCCACAAATACGGTTAAGCGCTTTCAACAAGATACACCAGTCTTCTTCAGAACCATTTTATACTGCACAAATCCTGGTATATATAGCCAGAGCAAGTCAAATAGTCCGCCAAAATTTTTAAAGATACAGGTCTCACTAAGCATTTGCTAAAACCACATATTAAGCACTGAATGTCTGATGTAAAAATGCATCTTATAAAAAACTAGATAAAAAATATGTAGACGAAAGATATATATATATATATATATATATATATGTATTGTAAAAAATACATATCATATAAAAAATATCATATAAAAAACATATATCATATAAGATGCAAACAGTGTATACATATTAATGAGGTTAAATATATTCGACTCAAAGACATTAACCACACGTATATTAAGACTAGAACAGGGAATTGCAACACTAGTCAGGTGATTTACTTGGCTATGTGTGTGATATGCCCAGCGTACTATATTGGCAAAACTGAAAGAAATTTGACAAGACGTATCTATGAACACTATTACCGTATTCAGAAAAAAGATACTAAAAATGCTCTATACAGGCACATTAATGAGTGTGGAGGAGAGCATTTATTTTGTTTTGCCATTATAGATCACATTCAGAGTTCAGCTTTCGGGGGTAATTGGAAGATGCAGTTAGCTGCATTGGAGAGTAAGTGGCAGATTTTATTGGATGCCACTAGATCCCCTGGATTGAACGATTTTATTAGCATTAAACCTTTCTTAGCACTTTCCCAGTAAGGTTTAGCATAGATTTTTGTTAACTAATTGATAAGGACAGTATTATTAATACATATACATATATAATTGTAGTCAGATTTTTATATATTTTAATCATAATGGGTTGGGAAAAGTTCTAATTATTGGCAAGTAAGCATTGTTGTCACACAACATTTTTTATATGATATATGTTTTTTATATGATATTTTTTATATGATATGTATTTTTTACAATACATATATATATATATATATATATATCTTTTATCTACATATTTTTTATCTAGTTTTTTTATAAGATGCATTTTTACATCAGACATTCAGTGCTTAATATGTGGTTTTAGCAAATGCTTAGTGAGACCTGTATCTTTAAAAATTTTGGCGGACTATTTGACTTGCTCTGGCTATATATACCAGGATTTGTGCAGTATAAAATGGTTCTGAAGAAGACTGGTGTATCTAGTTGAAAGCGCTTAACCGTATTTGTGGAATAAAGGATTTTTTGCCATCCTCTCGTGTACGAGTATCCTTCAGGTGGTTCCTGTTCCTCACTTTTCATTTTAGTTGCTGTTCCATTTGGAAGATTATTGGTTGTATTGCCATGCAGGATCAGGAAGACACCACTGGTACTTCATTGTCCCGGGAGGAATTTAATGGACTTCGTGCTGAAGTTTCAGCTGTCCAGAGCGAGCTAAAGAAATTGATCGATTTAGTTACTGGAATAGTAACTAAAAACGACAAACATGGTAAAACCTTGGGTTTGTCCCTTTCATCATATTCTTGTGATGTTGTTCCCGTTGAAAGAGGGTTGTCTTCACCTAAAGGAGAGGGAGAGGCTGTTTCTAACTTCCGGAAAACGCTTCATTCACCTACAGTTGACTGTGAATGTGCACGCTCTAGGAAGCGCTTGCCCACACCAGAACGAGGCTTTCCAGAGGTCTTTCGTGGGACTGAGGATGCAGGTTTAACTGCTAACGGCACAATTGACTTACCGGATGCTTGTGATGTGTCCGAAGCTACTCCTAAGGAACAGGGTCGTTTTACCATTTTGGACGATGCACGTAATTTTTTTGATCCTTTGCGGCTTACTCCAGCTCAAGACTTCACGTTCGACTTCAGTATTACCTGGGCAAGGCGAGAAGCAGAGCGTATTGGGGCCAGGCCAAAAGTTACACGGACAGGTAAACTACATGAAAATATTAAACAGAAGTCTGTTTTTGACAACAAAGGTACTGTGCAATACAAGATTTCCAGTCCTAATCAGGACTTTAGGTCTATTGCTTGTAATGGTCGGACTGTGTTAAAAGGACATAATTCTGATTTTTTATCAAAAAATGCTAATGAAAGAGAATTAATGGAGCATTTTTTAAATGACCAACATGAGAATTATGACTTTGGGAAGAAAGGTTTATTGAACTATACTAATAAAAATCATGTTTATAGCTCACTTAAGGATATGATTTTTGATTTTGGGAAAAAATTGACTGCATATAAAAATTCTAAAATTGAAGTGAGTTATTTGAAAAACTGTTTGGAAATTAAGGTTGTACCTAAAGGTATTAGGTTCTTTAAACTTCCATTAGGGATCACTTATAATAATGATGTGATGCAAGAATTCAATGGGCTATTTGATAGTTTCGGATACGCTTACATGCAATTGTTAATGAAATATCAACAGGAGAAATGTGTTTTATTGGCAGACCAACTGGAGAGTATGTATGAGACCATTATTTGTGACGCTGAATATGATTCTTGGAAAGAATTGTTTAAAAAACAATTTTTTTTGGCTGATAGTAAAGCCAACAGTATATTTGAGAGAAAAAGCAGGAAGCTGTCCAGAGATGTAGAACTATATAACACTAATAGGGCTTACATCTGGCCTAAAGAAAAAGAAAAAGGGAAATTTACAGGACAAGGTCCAGATATACCCCTATCTAGATCTACTCATAGGGATTTTCAGAGGGACAAGTCATTCTTCCCCAGGAATCCCGACAGACAGTGGAACAACCACAGGAAATAATTGATGTTCCCCACACCAGTGTCAGTGTAGTTTTAGGGGAGAGGGTACAAATGGGTGACCCCCCCACATTGATTCCTTCAGTTGTTCAAGCTACCAATGTTGATGTAAATCCACAGGGTTCTCCCACAAATTTGCATATGCATCCTTGCACATTTTCATCTTATGAAGGTTTCAATGTGTATAATTACACTGACGTGGAGGGTGATGAACAATTTATCAGCGTTATGTGTAAAGGTATGAAATTTATCCCCACTGTTCGTTGCGACTTAGTTGATAACATCAAACAAGTAAAATTGTTTTGTCGTAAATTAAATCTAGCTATCGCTTTTGATAACCAAGTGGATCAGACAGATAGGACAGTGAAAAACCAACTACGTAAGAAAAGTTCCTATATCCCTACCTCCCATCCTAGTATATTAAATTATGAAAAACTAGTGTATAAGGACGTGTATAGGCTACATAGGGACATTAGGAACAGACACAACCCATACTATAATTCACAGACTAACCTAACTCAGTTAGAGAAGGACTGTTTAAAAAAAGTGGTACATAACAAGGAGGTTCGTATCATGAAACCCGACAAGGGTGGAGGGATTGTTCTATTCCAGACTGAAGCATATATTTCCAGTATATATGACATTCTTCACCAGACTGATATTTATGAAACCGTCTCCATTAACCAGATTAACATTGGGCATCGTCGTATTGATCTGGCTATTGAAGAATATTTAATAGATAACAGGATTACCAATGAGACGTATACTTATTTGAAGAATGACTATCCAGTATTGGCCAAAATTGTTGGGATCCCCAAGATACACAAATCATTGGATAAACCCCCTTTTAGACCGATCATCTCTGGGTCTAAATCTAAAACATTCAACATAGGCAGATGGATAGACCATCAGCTCAAGCATATTTATGGGGTTATTCCACACATTATGAAAGACTCTTGGAGTTTTTTGGGGAAGTTAACCCAGGACAATTGGCAAACTGATCTCACCCTTGTGACTATAGATGTTGTGGACTTGTTTTCCAGTATCCCTAGTTATGAAGGACTGGAATATTTTTCCAACAGTTTGCGGAAGTACTCAGGACTAAGTTGGGATAAGGTTTCTTTGTTATGTGACATGATGGGACTGGTGTTGGAGCATAATTACATCACATTTCAAGGGGAATTTTTTAAACAAATAAAGGGAGTTGCTATGGGAGCTTCTTGTGCCCCGATTTTCGCAAATCTTGTGATGGTTGAATGGGAGGAAGAGACATTATTTAAAAGCAATTACTACGCTGATATAAAATTTTATGCAAGATATTTGGATGACATCTTTATTTTGTGGCAGGCATCAGCTGAGAGATTGCAAGATTTTATGTCCTTCCTTAACTATTCATCTGATTTCTTAAAATTCACTCACAACACTAGTGACCTTAATATACCTTACTTGGATGTTTTAGTTGGCTTGGATTCCAATGGTTTCACATCCAAGCTTTATCGTAAACCAACATTTTCTAATGATTATTTGTATTTTTCCAGTAACCACCCACCACACATCTTTAAAAATATAGTCAAGGGGCAGTGTATCCGTGCAGTGAGGATGTCTTCGACTGAAACTGTCATGAGATTAGAACTAGATACTATCAAAAATTTATTTCTCAACCGTGGGTATCCGGTTAACATGGTCCGGGATGTTACAGATTATGTGCAAAAAGAATGGGGGAACAAATACCCACCCTTGTTAGGTAAATATGTAGCTAGGGTGGAAGGTGAAGGGAATGAAAATAGATTATTTGGTAGAGCATGTATATTGACATACACTCTATACACACACTTCATCCAAGATATTTTGTGCCAACATTGGGATATTATTACAGCCTCGAATTTAGATCATACAGTGGGGCCTATGCCAAAATTCGTATACAAGATAGGTGCTAATTTGAAAAGAATTTTGGAGAAGGCTAGTAATGATTGTGATAAAAAAGACATATATAAAGGTACTACCAAGTGTGGAAGATGCAAACAGTGTATACATATTAATGAGGTTAAATATATTCGACTCAAAGACATTAACCACACATATATTAAGACTAGAACAGGGAATTGCAACACTAGTCAGGTGATTTACTTGGCTATGTGTGTGATATGCCCAGCGTACTATATTGGCAAAACTGAAAGAAATTTGAAAAGACGTATCTATGAACACTATTACCGTATTCAGAAAAAAGATACTAAAAATGCTCTATACAGGCACATTAATGAGTGTGGAGGAGAGCATTTATTTCGTTTTGCCATTATAGATCACATTCAGAGTTCAGCTTTCGGGGGTAATTGGAAGATGCAGTTAGCTGCATTGGAGAGTAAGTGGCAGATTTTATTGGATGCCACTAGATCCCCTGGATTGAACGATTTTATTAGCATTAAACCTTTCTTAGCACTTTCCCAGTAAGGTTTAGCATAGATTTTTGTTAACTAATTGATAAGGACAGTATTATTAATACATATACATATATAATTGTAGTCAGATTTTTATATATTTTAATCATAATGGGTTGTGAAAAGTTTTAATTATTGGCAAGTAAGCATTGTTGTCACACAACATTTTTTATATGATATATGTTTTTTATATGATATTTTTTATATGATATGTATTTTTTACAATACATATATATATATATATATATATATATATATATATATCTTTTGTCTACATATTTTTTATCTAGTTTTTTATAAGATGCATTTTTACATCAGACATTCAGTGCTTAATATGTGGTTTTAGCAAATGCTTAGTGAGACCTGTATCTTTAAAAATTTTGGCGGACTATTTGACTTGCTCTGGCTATATATACCAGGATTTGTGCAGTATAAAATCGTTCTGAAGAAGACTGGTGTATCTAGTTGAAAGCGCTTAACCGTATTTGTGGAATAAAGGATTTTTTGCCATCCTCTCGTGTACGAGTA
The DNA here is from genome assembly GCF_019279795.1 of Protopterus annectens. Classification (NCBI taxonomy): domain Eukaryota; kingdom Metazoa; phylum Chordata; order Ceratodontiformes; family Protopteridae; genus Protopterus; species Protopterus annectens. The sequence continues at coordinate 1,263,628,656 of NC_056735.1, read as the reverse complement.
TCCTTCAGGTGGTTCCTGTTCCTCACTTTTCATATATGTAGCTGTGCCGTAGTCATGGCTGTCACATCATCTGGGTTTCCCGATCGCAGCCGGTTGACATTGCGTACAGATAAATTTTTGGGTCCTACAATGGACACAAATGTGCATATGTAAAATGTAGAACATGTTGGACTGTGTCCATGTGGCCAGTGATTGTGACCGCTGCTGTATATTCCCCATTCGCGGATGTGTGTTTGACTACACATATTATGTTGTGCTACGCAACCCATGTTCTACTACGATTAACCCAAATGGTATTGATGTACTGCTGCAGGTTGGCAACTGCTTCAAGTAATCCTCAGACAGCTCAGTAGGACATATATGCCACTGTATTGTCAATATGACACAGCCAGAACATGTGGACTCTATTGATTCATTGACGGATGTTCTTTATAAGCGGGAACGCCAGTGTTTCAACATCCTATGACCGTCCGAGTTGACGTTGTTGGTGTGCCATTGGTATGTGTTCCACTGGTCGCCCATGTGTTCCGCAGTATGGCAGCGAGTGATCCCCATGTTGTTGCTGGCAGATCGAGTGCTGTGTACGCCGGTATTCGCACGGCCATCTGGATTTCTATGGGGGGTGTCTACTGTAGTTTCCATCTGCATTTCCTGTGTTATGCCTTACTGCAGCTGTGTGATTCCACCGGGCTTGCAGGTATGGGTGCCATCCTGGTCGTAGGCCTGTCCATCCATGGGGATTGCCTACTGGACACTGTTATGGCCTGTACACATTCCACACCTGCATTTAGCATTATCCGGTGGATGCTTTGCATCATTAGTGGGGAGTAGGTCATGTGCTACACCCACACCCCTCCCACGGGGCGGGACAACAAATTATCTGCCAAACAACACCGAGCCCCATTTCTGCATACCCAAGATCCCATTGCTGCAACCATCGATAGTACCCATTACACATCCATCATGTGTGCGGGACTGGGATGTGGACGCACATGTATGGACACGTCGATCTGGGGATTTCTGTTCATATGTCCTACATTTCATGGATACCTGTCATCAACCTTAAACACGCTGGCGGTGCATATGTCTAACTGTGCCGTAGTCATGGCTATCGCATCATCTGGTGGTCGGAAACGGCTGGATGGAGTTCTGTTAGAAGGTATTTTTGGGTCCTACAATGGACACAAATGTGCATATGTAAAGGTAGATGTTGCTGGACTGTGTCCAACTGGCCAGTGGTTTCGACCGCTGCTGTATGTTCGCCAATCGCGGATGTCTGTTTGACCACCCATTCTACGTGGTGCTATGTAAACCAGGTGTTTTAGAACTGTGAATAACTGGTGTATATCCAAAGATGCAGGTTAGCATCTGCTTTACATAAATCTCAGACGTCCCAATAGGACATATCCGTCACTGTACTGTCAACATAACACCACGGAACATGTTGATCCCTATGTATTCATTGAAGCATGTCTTCTTTATAGGTGGGAATGCCATAGCTTACATATCCTAGTTGACGTTGTTGGTGTGCCATTAGTATGTGTTCCACAGGTCGCCCATCTGTTCCGCTGTATGGTAGCGAGTGCTGCCCATTATGTTGCTGGCAGATCGAGTGCTGTGTACGCCGGTATTCGCACGGCGGTCTGACTTTGTATGGGGAGTGTCTACTGTACTCCCTGTCTGTATTTCCTGTGTTATGCCTTACTGCAGCTGTGTAATTCCACCAGGTTTCCAGTTATAGGTGCCATCTTGGTCGTACACTTGTCCATCCATGGGAATTGCCTACTGGACACTGATATAGGGCTGTACACATTTCACACCTGCTTTTAGCATTATCCGGTGGATGCTTTGCATCATTAGTGGGGAGTAAGGCACGTGCTATACCCACATCCCTCCCACGGGGCAGGACAACAGATTATCTGCCAAACAACACTGAGCCCCATTTTTGCATACCCAGGATCACATGGCTGCAACCCTCCACGGTACCCATTACACATCCTTCATGTGTGCGGGACTGGAATGTGGACGCACTTCTATGGACACGACAATCTGGGGATTTCTGTTCATATGTCCTGCATTTCATGGACAGCTGTCATCAACCTTAAACATGCTGGTGGTGCATATGTCTAGCTGTGCCATAGTCACGGCTGTCACTCCGTCTGGGTCGATCGCAGCTGGTTGATATTGCGAATGGATCAATTTTTGGAGTCCTACAATGGACACCGATGTGCATATGTAAAGTGTAGAACGTGTTGGACTGTCACCATCTGGCCAGTGGTTTTGACTGCTGCTGTATGTTCCCCAATCGCGGATGTCTGTTTGACTACCCATATTATGTATTACTTGGCCTATCTATATCCACGTGCCAGTAAGCGGAAATACAGCAAACCTTGAGTCCTGGTCATCTTCATAAAAGACATTATTGAACATATATCAGGCCAAAACAGACAATAACAAAAACGATACACTCCACAGTCAAATGATACTGAGCTCTTTCACCCACTAACATGGGGCATCGTCGAGTCTGAAATACATTAGATAGTCGTCCATTATACACTTCCTTCAGAGTCAGTTTAAAGTCAATTAATCAATAAACCTGCTCATAGTTAAGTGGACAGTGCTCCAAGTCTTGATGATAACGTGACATATACAAATCAGTGTTGCATACATTACTTAATGGAAACAATAATACAACAACAATGTGTTAATATAACTACAATATTGGTCAATACAATCAGTATATTGAAACATAGTTGATAATTGTTGTGAGTAAACCTTAGAATATAGTGTGTTGATCATGATATTGTATATCAATGTGTATAATTGTTGCATTACGATTCCAAAGCATGGAATCAATAAGTACAATTAAAGCATATTTTGTATAAATATGAATGTAAATAAGAGTCACAATGTTACATATGAATATGACTGTATTATAACTATATCAATATGAAATGGAATAAACTGTAGTTGTTTACATCTTGTTTTCAAGTGACAAATCTATGTCCATGCGTCATATATACGGGCCGTCGGACTGCTGTGTGTAGATATATACATGTGAACCCCTCGTTTCATACCTTTCTTTGTTACTGTCTGTGGATTACCTGTGTACACACATCAATTACCATGCCATACCTTTCCACTGTACAGGTTCTGGCATGGTGTACGGCTGGTTGGCCCTTAATCTTGCTGTGTGTTACATTGACCAGTGTCTATCTGGCAATTCACTGGCGTGTCATGTGTGACCTTCTTGCTTCTTTAGGGACCTGATCCCATAATTGTGACGTGCTTCCACTGGCCATATATCTGTCTGTCGTCTGGGATCTGTGTGTAACCAGTCCTTTCAGGACACTTTCTATTGTTGTTCTTTTTTGGTTACATATATGAGTACTTTGGTATGTTGTGCTATTATTGTGTGTGGAGCATTTCTCCACGGGCCTCTGCTGACACTGGACATATATCCAGCTAGCCTAGCCAGTCAACAAGTGTGAGCCAACTGAACGCGCAATTCATACGGGGGCACCTTCTGACAAGTGGGTCGGGTTACTGATGCATAACCGTCATCAATCCATACTACTAACACATACGTTATTCTATCCACATTCTATGTTTGTCTCATCACATAGCGTGTGTTTCTCACTATTTCTAACGGTACTTTACATGGCATTGCCCGATTCCATACTTTCAGAGGCTGACATTTTTGAGACATGTCTGGTTGACGTGGAGGACACATCCTTAACCTGCCCTGCTTCGAGTGGATCACACACGCACACGCGCACTTGCATTTCCTAATTGTGGGCTACGCGCAGGTGCACATGCATATCCGTATTCTGTTTACATATGTTTACTGGGTCTGTGTGGTTACGTGGTCTGTGTTAGTTGTGACTATTCCGGTAACATATCTCTGATCTGGTTGACGGACGTGTGCGGAACGCATGTACACCTTTATACATGTAACAGTCTTTGCAGCATGGACGCATTACGTACACGTTCACATTTATATGTTCTATAGTCGTAATTCAAATGGGACTGCATTCACATTTGCCGGTTACTGTGACCACTACACGTTAGCTGTTCGGTGTCATTAATATGCATACCCATGGTACTTAGCTACATTTACATATCCCCCCACCCCCACCCCCCCGCACTCACGCACGTCACAGGCATCCATTCTCCTGCTGGGAAAGGTGCGGTACTACATGTTAAACATTCCTTATTCCCTCTCGCTCATGGCCCAGGATGCATATGTCGTGACCGCTGGGATGTTCATATCACAGGGGCTTATATCCCCTATGCATACAGGCCTTCGATTGTCAGGGTGTTCCTGTGGTGCTTTGGGTTTGGTCTTGTCCGGCCAGTGTACGGAACTGCCCTGACCGTGTACGAATGTTAGATGAGTCACATGGGCACGGTTTGTCCGTGTCTATGATACCATGTCTCCCCCCCCATTATTCCTAACCGTGTGCGCTGATTGGCCGGCGTACCCGTTGTAGATCTTGTTATAGTAATTGCACACGGTCTGGTCGAACGGACCTATTTCCATTACTAACCCTCAGTATTTATAACCTGTCTTGCTATATTACATGGGTTTAACATTGCGTGACGGCTTTCACTGAGCCACGGACATGTCCGTTGCTTAGTTTGGGCCAGTCCCGCTCTGCTACACACATTTAACATGGCGGAACAGGTTGAACAGCTCAGCAACGGGGACATCGGGCTCTCCGTCACTGTTTAGTATTGAATCGCTATGTTGACTTTGTTTCACAGAGCGAGACAGTGTCGACATTGGTAACGGACATCTCATGCAGTACGTCCGCACCACCGCGGGTGCCGTATGTCTGCGTTTGGGCGGCGGACAGGCATTATGCTGTGCCATTATGTCTGGGAATATATGGTTTCTTTCCATAGATGATATGGCATACTAGCAATGACCCGCGTCTGGGTGTGGGTACTGCTGTATTTACCCACGGCAAGAGTGGCCTTAGGTCAAGTGGTGCCCTAGGCAGAAGGACTCCATGGTGCCACCGCCACATCACCCGCTACCCCCGTCCTGGTCTACCTACACCAAATAAAGGCTGGAAAGGTGCCCCGAGTAGAGCGGCGCCCTAGGCGGCTGCCTAGTTGGCCTATGCCTAAGGCCGGCTATGTGTGTGGTCCCTCGGGCGTCGAACTCGGGAACGCACCACGTCTGCCGTGGGTATATCTAGCATTACCCACATCCGGGTGTGGTTTATTGCTATGATGTTCCATGTGTACGGACACGTGTGTTTGGACAACCTACAATAGCTTCTGCTATTGGCATACAATGCTGTGGGTGGTGCCGGTTACCATACATATGCCTTTCTCAAAAGCCGAATTCACACTTCTAAACACTACTGTGGTCTCCTTTAAGGCCCCTGAGCCAGTGGTAAACATTACTCAAACCGCTGAATCACGTACATATGCCTTCCACCAGCACCTACAGGACTGCATGGATCAGGCAATCCCATACAAAACTGAGACTCTTTGTACCAAAGCCAAGCATCCAGTCTGGTGGACCCCAGCCATGAACAAGCTCTACAATGACAGGAGGTAGCTACTACAAGATAGAGCGGAATACTTGTAAGGTAAGACACCCTTGCTCATTATATGTGAAGAACTACAAGCTGTCATGAAATCATCCAGGGAAATTCAACAGAGAAATCAACAAGGACTCGACAGACAATCATAAGGCCTTCTTTAGCTATGTTGGACACCTGGGAGGACACTCCCAGATATGCTCAGACTGGGTTCAGAATGATGTGAAGATGACTGAACCTACACACATTGCCAACATACTGGCTGACAGGTTCGGTGCTAACTTCTCCCCCCCTCCCCCCCACATGGAGAGATATCTATACCAGAGGATTGTAGATCCTGGAACATCTGTAACGCACAGGTGGGAAATGCTCTCTCCAAGGCAGTAAACACAGCATCCATGGGACCAGATGGTGTCCCAGCTGTGTACTCCATGAACTCAATGGGGAATTAAACCCACAGTTAGGACAGCTGTTTAATCTTAGCCTCACCTCAGCATACGTACCCAAGTAGTGGCACAAGGCAACTGTAGTCCCACTTCACAAGGATGGTGCCTCCACTGACCCTGGTAATTACCATCCCATTAGCTTGACAAGCCTTATCTGCAAAGCCATGGAGAAGGATCATAATGGAACTCATAGATAAAGACATAGGGGACTTGCATACTTTGGATCCAACCCAGTTTGGCTTGGTCAAAGGCAGATCATGCCTTTTAAATGTGTTTGACTTTTTAGGATCAGTCACCTAGGCCAATGATGAGGGTAAAGCAGTCCATACAGCCTACCTCGACCTGGCAAAGGCCTTCGACACAATACCCCCCTCAGGTATCATTGATAAACCCGTCAGCTTGAATGTAAATACATACATCGCCAGATGGGTTGCAAACTGGCTAAGTGACAGAACCCACATGGTCATAGTTGCTGGCGCCATGTCATACTCACAGCCGGTCACAGGTGGTGTCCCACGGGGCTCAGTCCTGGGTCCACTATTTTTCAGCATCTGCATTTCCAAAGTACAAGCAAACACAGGGGGGTTATGGCTGACAATGTTTGCAGATGACTGCAAACTGGGTGCCATAGTCGGACACACATCTGACACAGATATCCTTCAGAAGGGCCTCACAGATATGGATAACTGGTGCCAGAGACATGGCCTACAGCTAAATGCCGGGAAATGCATAGTCATACCCTTCGGGAAGAACAAGGTTACCCCTAGCTACCATATAGGTGGCAATCCACTGAGCACAGAGGGAGTTACCAGGGATCTGGGGACCCGGGTTGTCGGTAACCGTTAGATTCGACACACACGTTGCTAACGTAGTTAGGTAGACCTTCTACATTGCCCACCTGATCATGAAGGGATTCACATCTAGATCAGGGGAGGTCATTGTCCCCTTGTACTCATCACTCATTAGACCTATGATTGAGTACAATGCCCGTTCAGAATGTATCTGAACCGACACCTGCAGCAGCTGGAAAGGCCCCAACAGTTCATCGACAAGCGGATGCAGGGTCTCAGGAATATGTGTTATGCTGACCGACTGAAAGGATTCCAGCTCTATTCAGTCGCATACCACTTGCCCAGAGGTGACCTGTGCCTGGCATACAAGGCCATGTCGAACCCAGATTTGATGACTATGCTTCACCTAAAGAATCTAGATCCCTCAGAACCACAAGGGCAGGTGACGTACACCTTGACACTGTCATTAATAGAACGTGCTGGTTGGACAGATTCATCACCCAGACACTCACTATGCTGTGGAACAACATCCCAGTACATGTGAGGCAGAGCACCTCGCTGGCCTTGTTTTAGTATTTTGACAAGGATGTCTGAATTGATTTATTTAACTAACCTTCTAAATGAATATTTACTTTACTACATTGTGAATCTTTACATTTCATTGATATATTTTACATTAGTCATAATCATAAGGTTTATCTCTATATATTATGGTTCATTTATATTACTAGGTGTCTCTAGTTCTTTTAATATATTGGCACAATCCTAGAACATATATATGTAGCTTATACACTCAGACATTTGGAAAACATTATGTTGGTTCTTCTTTCATATATATACATATATTTTTATTTTCTATGAAGAATATACTTTTGAAGCAATGTCTGATTTACTCACTGTGTGGAATCTGTAACCCAAGTAAAGTTTTTTAGCTTGTTTGCCTTTAAGGCATTTAATTAATACTTAGAACATCTAATTTACTGACCAATTAAGGGTTTTAAATGTAGTAGGTTGAACTGCATTGTATGTATTCTGAAGAAGTCTGCTTATGAAGCAGACGAAAAGCACTTCAATAAACTATGGTGACTACATTTAATTCCTAGTGGGCTCTGAGTGGTCACTGACCGTTTCTACAGTACCTCATTTTTGCTTTGGACTTTCTCAGCTGGTTCTCTGTGTTTTTTGTATGGGGAATGTCAAGTGTAGTCCCTATGTGTATTACCTGTGTAATGCCTTACTGCGGCAGTGTAATTCCACCGGGTTTGCAGTTATGGGTGCCATCTTGGTCGTACGCTTGTCCATCCATGAGAATTGCCTACTGGACACTGGTATAGGGCTGTACACATTTCACACCTGCATTTAGCATTCTCCAGTGGATGCTTTGCATTATTAGTGGGGAGTAAGGCAGGTGCTACGCCCACATCCCTCCCACGGGGCGGGACAAAGGATTACCTGCCAAACGACACCGAGCCCTGTTTCTACATACCCAGGATCCCTTGACTGCAACAATCAACAGTACCCATTACACATCCTTCATGTGTGCGGGACTGTGATGTGGACGCACTTCTATGGACTCTGTACCCTGGGGATTTCTGTGCATATGTGCTGCATTTCATGGACAGCTATCATCAACATTGAACACGCTTGCGGTGCATATGTGTAGCTGTGACGTGGTCACGACAATCGGTTCACATGGGTGATGACGGAGGCTAGCACGCATTCCGTACGGGAAAATTTTTGGGTCCTACAATGTACACCAATGTGCATATGTAAAGTGTAGAGCTTGTCGGACTGTGTCCGTGTGGCCAGTGGGTTTGACTGCTGCTGTGTGTTCACCAATCGCGGATGTCTGCTTGACTACCCATAGTGTGTAGTGCTACGGAAACCATGTTTTCCGAGACCGGAACCAAATGGTGTACATCCAATGTTGCAGGTTAACAACCACTTTAATTAATCCCCAGAGGTCCCGGTTGGGAATTATCGCCACTTTATTGTCGGAACGACACCTCCAGACTAGGTAAATCACGGGCACTTTAGCCCGGTCTTACCGGCCATTTGCAAGTGTAATTAGCAGACATGTGTCAATACATGTATGATAATACATATTGTCATGCCGAAGTTAATCTATGTTATTTGGACAATGGCTTCTGCTATTGACATCCGTTGCTGTGGGTGTTGCCGGTTACCATACACATGGCTTTCTCAAAGGCAGAATTCACAATTCTGAACACTACTGTGGTCTCCTTTAAGGACCCTGAGCCAGTGGTCAACAGTACTGCAGTCACTGCATCACTTACATATGCCGTCTACCGGTACCTACAGGACTGCATGCATCAGGCATTCCCTTACCCAACTGTGGTTCATTGTACCAATGCCAAGCATCCAGTGTGGTGTACCCCAGCCATACACAAGCTGTACAACGAGAGGAGGTGGCTACTACAAGGCGGAGCAGACACCTTGTGAGGTATGACACCCTTGGTCATTATATGTGTAGAACTACAGGCTGTCATGACATGGTCCGGGGCACGTTCCACAGATATATCTACATGGACCTGGCTGACAATCATACAGCCTTCATTTGCTATGCTGGACACCTGGGAGGTCACTCCCACATATGCTCTGACTGGATTCACGATGATGTGGAGTTTACTCAATATACACACATTGCCAAAATACGGGCTGACAGGTTCGGTGAGGACATCTCCACACCCTTCCCCCCCACATGAAGAGATGTCTGTACCGGCAGTTTGTGGTCCCCAAATGTTCTGTGGCCTTGCGGGTGGGACATGCTCTCTCCAGGGTAGTGAACATAGCATCCATGAGACCAGCTGGTGACCCGACTATGTACTCCACGATCTCATTGAGGAATTAGACCCACAGTTAGGACAGCTGTTTCTTTGTAGCCTCACCTCGGGTAACGTACCCGGGTTGTGTCGCACGGCAACTGTAGTCCCACGTCACAGGGCCAATGCCTCCACTGACCCTGGTTATTACTGTCCCATTACCATGAGGAGACCTATCTGCAAAGACATGGGAAGGGATCATACTGCGGCTCGTAGATGAAGGCATAGGGGACCTGCATACTTTGCATCCAACACGGTTTGGCTTGGTCAGGGGCAGTTCATGCGTTTAAAGCATCGTTGACGTTTTCGGGACAGTCACCGAGGACATTGATGGGGGTCTTGCAGTCCATACAGCCTACCTCGACCTGGCAAAGGCCTTCAACACATTACCCCCCTCAGGTATCATTGATAAACCCATCGGCTTGGATGTGAACACGTACATCGCAGGATGGGTTGTAAACTGGCTATGTGACACGCCCACGCGGTCATAGTTGCTGGCAGCATGTCGGACCTACTGCCTGTCGCAGGCGGTGTCCCAGGGCTCTTCCTGGGTCCACTCCTCTTATACATCTACATTTCCACAGTACAGGCACACACAGGGTGTTATGGGCGACATTGTTTGTAGATGACTGCGAAACAGGTGCCATAGTGGGACGGACATCTGACACGGATATCCTTCAAAGGGGCCTCCCAGATATGCATATCTGCTGTCAGGGACATGGCCTACAGCTAAATGCAAGGTAATGCAACATCATACCTGTCGAGGAGTACTAGGTCACCCCTGTCCAGCATATGGGTGGCAGTCCACTGACCGCAGGGGTGATTACCAGGGATCAGGGGACAGAGGTTGTCGGTCACCATTCGTTCAACACACACGTTGCTATCGTGGTTCGGTGGGACTTCTACATTGCCCACCTGTTTGTGCAGGGATTCACATCTAGATCAGGGTAGGTCATTGTCTCCTTGTACTCATTACGTGTTACACCTATGATTGACTACATTGCCCCATTCAGAGGGTATCTGACCCGACACCTACAGCAGCTGGGAAGGCCTCATAGGTTAATTGTCATACAGATGCAGGGTGTCATGGATTTGTGTAATGCTGCCCCACTTGTAGGACCCCTGCTCCATTCGGTCTCATACCTGTTGTTCAGTGTTGACCTGTGCCTGACATACGAGGCCATGTCGACCCATATGTCATGTCTATGCTTCACCTACTGTATCTACATCCCTCGGAACCACAAGGGCAGGTGACGTGAACCTTGGCGCGGTCTTTAATAGGATGTGTTGGAGTGACACATACGTCACCCAGACACTCACTATGCTGTGGATCTACATCACAGTACATGTGAGGCAGAGATCCTTGCAAGCCTTGTTCGGGGGTATGTTGTCCGTTGGATGGGGGATTGCAGATATAGGCCAGGAATTACATCATTATCACTGCTTGACAGAGGTATGGCAATATCATAAGCATTTTATCTCCGGACGAAGGTTGGCAAAGGAATCCTAACTATGGTGTAGGGTTATGGCTGAACTTGGGTAGATATCCTACCCTGTACCTATGGACCTATGAACCTATATTCATAGTTTGTCCCATTTACACTTGTCTATCCCCTATCCTCTTTCTCATGTGTATATTTCTGTGGCACGTGATTGTCCTCTGTATTACCTGCAGGTATGCTGTCTACAGTGCACATACGTCACGGTTGATTACAGTGTATCTGTGTCCCTACCACTGTGATACTGAGGACTACCACACATCCTTCACAACATTACATGCATATGTCCATTCTATTCTTCTTTGGCCTATGGGGGGGTGTTAAGGCAATGGTTACACATGTCCCTGTTTGTGCACGCTTCATGGTGTTGTTTGACCAGCCTCCGTTGCAGTCGTGGGTCGAACGGTAGTGTTGCTGTGTGTCTGGCATGTGTTTTCATTGCCGGTACATCTGTGGGAGGTGTGGTTGGCACATGTTCCTCTTTGCAGGGAGCCCCATCCTGGGGTTTTGTGTCACGCATCTGCACTTGGCACGTGCCATATGTCCTGTGCTATTCCCACAGTCGTGTATGCCTTCATGCATTACTACTGCGTGTTACTGGCTGTTTGTATGTGGTACACATGGTGATTGTGGTGGTTGGCTTGACCTATTCCCATGCTAGGACATACACATCTGTCAATTACGTTGTTTAAATCAGACTGTAACACTCATTAGGCTTTTCAAAATGACAGTCAATAACACAGGAAGCTCAGTTTCACAACGTTTTAATAGTGTGCACCAGGAGGCAAATAACTATGCAGTACAAGTATAGAGTTTTGTCTGACTCTATACAAGAAACAGCTGTATGAGTATTGTGTTTACAATCAGCTTTTGCCCACCTTAATGATGTGGTCAGTCACAGGGCATTTACATCACTATAGTCCACAATATTGTATTCCTACAACGGTGCTAAGGTAATGCTTATTAAATGTTTTCCCATGAGAATAGCACAGCCTTGCAAGGCACATAGTCAATTAGAATGTCCTTCTGTAAATTCTGCTCTGTCAAGGTTCCAAGCCTGTTCGGATACAATAGTCAGTTCATTTCCTACTAGGTTCCTTTGTCTCTCTGGTGAGCAGCTGTACTCTATCTTGATAGAGCTCACAAAACCATCCTCCTCAGTGGAAGGATGAAAGATATACATGTACATACATTTATTATTCTCTAACCCAGCAGATAATTAATGCTGAATGACATCGCCTGCTGAACTGGTTACTGCCAGGGTCAGGGTTCGATCACACTGCAGCTACACTACAGGCAATTACATGCATGATAAGTTCTACTGCCATATTGTAAAATGGAATAATATGCATTATACACTATTTGCTTCTAAACTAGCACGTCATATATGTTTAAATATGTATTTTTCTAACATTCTCCCTCCTTTGATTGCTTCTATTCTATCCAGAAACATATACAACATTATTTCATTCCTAGCCTCTTCCTCTCTGGAACTTTTAACTAGGCAAGTCATTTGTTGTACATTTCAGAAAGGATTTCATTTGGTATTAACAAATCCCACTCCAGGTCTTGATACATAGTCTCGGTTACAGATACGTCAACAGAGTCCCTGACTAATACTTTCATACAAGGTATCCCGCAACAGACACATGCTCCCAATATGAGCAGAACAACACAAATGGCAATCAAGATATTCAGTATGAGTGAACCCCATCCACCAAATGGTTTCTGGAAATAGTTCGTCAGTGGGTTTGGGCCTGGTTCCGCCATGGCTGATACCTGCTGTATTACCTCTAGGTGGTCATTGATTTCATGCTTATTATGTGGTACTTAAACACAGCTGTCTTCTTTGATAAGCGCGCACGTACCACTTCTCGTCGCCAGGGTGCAGTCGTGAGCCATTACATTTTGTGGCACAACAGTTCTCATTGCATTCAGTTCATCAGTCACAAGTTCGAGAGCTAACAGTCGCATTGCTCATTCCTTCGAGAGGTTTTGACAACTTCCTCAGTTCCCTGATTGATTTCACTGCTCCATAAGCTGGGATTGTTCCAGCCCAGGATATAACACTGTCACTCAAGTCCATATGAGTCAATTTTCCTTTATCTCTTGCAGAAGAATGATTTTTCCAAACAGCTTCCATTTCACCCACTGGATTAGTAGGTTTCTCGACTGAGTTCCCAGTTCTTCGAGCTATATCTCTTACATTTCGTTTCGTACCCAGAGGCAATTCTGCAGTATGTCATATGGCTGGAGCCAGATAACCCAAAAACAACTGCGGACCAATTCTCAGGTAACCATTGATATGCTTTTTTTCCCACAAACAAAATAACAATATTCTACTTTACTACTGATGCGGGTTAACTCTGCATGTAACATTTTCCTGTCTATAACAGACAACTGTTTATACAATTCAAGATGTTTCTGCACATCTTTCCACGTTGTTCTCATTAAGCTTAAATACAAATCATGAATGGTGCTACAACTAGTACTGTAATCTTTGGCTGTTATATGACATTTGTAAGACACAGTTATGTTACAATTACTCCCACCAACTTGGACTGTATCATGTTTATGAAAACAAACAATTCCTTTTTGTGTAACAGGTAAGTACAGTGCCACTTTGCCCTGTGATCTCACAGAACCTGTATCAAAAGGTAAATATTCACAAGTCTCAATCTATCACCAAGGGGACAGCATACATCGGAAGTCCTCCATATGATGTAGGTATGGCAGTACAAACCCAGCAATTTGAAATGTTCATAGTCTGTACATGCGCACGCGTCATGGCTAGGTATGTGTTGAGGTTTGGATGCCAATCTGTGGCCAGTTCATCACGTCTCACTATTTGTATCTGTGTAGTTATATGCAGGAAAGATCCCAGCAAAAGTAAAGTCACCACAAACATGGTTAATAGGTGTATGATCAGTAGGACAGTAAACCAATGTCTTTGGGGTTGCTTTGTATTGTTATACACTCTGTCCCGGGTGATTCTGTCTCTATGGTATATCGGCTACAACATGTAAATCAGACTGGATATTCTTTACCGGTTTGAAAAGGGTCAGGTGAACCCAGGACGACCTTTCCACAAACTTTACTGCAGTAGGCGTTGCCAACAGTACCTGGTACGGACCTTCCCACGTTGGACTCGTCCGGTTACTTGTTTGGATAACAGTCAAACACACCCAGGATACTGGAGTCAGCTCTGCGTCCGGCTTGCTCTTTATCTGAAAAAGAGTTTAACTGCAAAACAGTGTTATTGGTTAACAATCCTCTCATGTAACTGGCTAATGAGCCATCGACCTCCAGCTCTGCAGGCATGACAGCTTTCCACTGTGGCACATAATATGCCATTCCAAATACTACTTCAAAGGGGGTCAAACCCTTTACATTTGGAACTGTTGTCATGCTCAGCAATGCTAGAGGTATACAGCAAATCCAATTCGTCTGGGTGTCACTCATCAACCTCCTCAACTTATTTCTCGAGATCCCATTGTACCTCACCACCAGTCATGCAGACTGTGGGTTGTACGTGCAATGATTATTCAAGGAAATCCCAAATAATCCCCCAGGTTGCTGGATTGTCTGGTTCACAAAATGTGTTCTATTGTCATTGTAGCTTCTTTCCGGTATGCCTGATCTAGGGATACTTTATTTTACTGGGACCTTTGCCGCTGTTGCTGCATCCGGATTCCTGGTTGGAAATGCTTCTACCCATTTTGATAACATATGTATAATCACTAAACAATATTTCTTCCCTTCACATTTATTCAGCTGTATAAACTCCATATAAATAGTATGGAACGGATATGGTGGTGTAGGGAAACTCACTCGCTTCGGTTGAAATGCTCCCTGTGCATGATGTTTACTGCAAATATGACACGCTGCTCAAAATGTTTGTATGTGGTTCCTAATTCCGTATGTTAGGAATATTCTGTTAACCAACTGTACCATCCCCCCTGTTGAGACATGGCTCTACCCATGGCTCAACAAAGCCGCATATCTGAATAAATTAGACGTTAATATTGGCTTTCTCACTTTGGAGATGTACAGTCCGTCTTCAAGGATTGCTCCTCGTCTTACCCACGTCTGCTTTTCTGCTTTCATAGTTGATGTTTGCATTGTTTCTAACATTTCTAAATGTAGAATCTCTGAGGATTGTCATTCCTCATTCAAAAAGACACTTTCTGAGTGTGAGGCTGCTTGTTTTGCAGCTGCATCAGCTCGTGCATTACCTTTCCTAATCTTATCCTGTTGCGTTGTATGAGCTGCACATTTACAATTAGCTACTTTAGTAGGTAACTGAATGGGATCTAATAAATTCAAGATCAATTGCGCATGATTAATCAGTTTACCAGTGGATGTTATCATTCCCCTATTCTTCCACTGCTGCGCATAAACATGCACTGTAGAGACAGCATACTGACTATCGGTATAAATGTCCACACATCTGTTTTTCGCTAGAGTGCAAGCACGTGTTAAAGCTATCAATTCTGCTGCTTGAGCAGACAAGTTATGCTGCAGGGGTTGGGCTTGTACAATCTCATTATCAATAACTACTGCATAACCTACTTGATTCTTTCCTGTAGGACTCTTTCTACATGATCCGTACACATAAACTGTCACCTCTGCATCATCTAAGGGTATATCAGTAATATCCTGTCTGGGTAAAGTTATTTGCTCCATTTCCTGTAGGCAACTGTGTGGTGTGCCATACACAGGTGTCGGACGTGACGTTGATGGGTTTAATGTTGTACAACGTTCAATCACCATATGAAGTTGACTCAGGGGTATGGTCAAACAAGAAAGATGTCTAGCACGGGTCAGGAATGCTATTTTCTCTTGCAGCAAAATTATCACAACTGCATGAGGCACTCTCAAAGTGAGAGGGTGGAATAATACCATTGATGCCGAGGCCTGTACTGCCATGGCTGCTGCAACAACTGCCTGTACACAATGTGGCAATGACCATGCCACTGGGTCCAACTGCGATGAGTAGTAAGCTATGGGGCGTTGCTTACTTCCATGCTGTTGCGTCAAGACTGACGTCATATATCCCTGCTTACAATCTACAGTCTGAAAACATCTGTTATGATTATTCGGGAGACCTAAAACAGATGTTGAAGCTATCAATCGTTTTAGTCTGCAGAAAGCTGTTTCTGCTACTGGAATCCAGTGTAGTATATCTTGTGCTGCCATAGGTGTATTAAAGATTAAAGCAGACAATAGAGCGATTCAAAACATAGTTTGGTAACCAGCCGACAAAAGTTAGTCGGCCCAGGAAGGACATCATTCCCTTCTTGGTAGTTGGCTTGGGTGCTTGTGAAATTGCTGCCTTCCTATCGTCATCTAATGTTCTACCCTCCTTGGATACCACATATCCCAGGTACTTGACCTGTATTCTCCGTAGTTGCAATTTATGCTTGTTTAATTTATGTCCCTGTTCTGCTGAATATTTCAATAATGCTATTGTATCTTCCCTACATTGCTGCTGGGTAGGGGCCGCAAGCAGGATATCATCCACATAAAGTAGAACTTGACTGCCCCCGGGTGGAGTAAACCCCGGCATGTTGCTAGCCATCTCCTGTGCGAATATCGTTGGACTTTCACAGTATCTCTGCGATAGCCGGGTATGGCTGTATCTGTTACCCTGAATGTAAATGCAAAACAATACAGACTATCTGGATATATAGGTATTGAAAAGGAAGCATAGCTTATATGTACCACGGTAAGATACTTCTGTTGTGGGTTCATAGCATTCAATATAGTGTGTGGGTCTGGCACCATCGGTACCCTAGGTATTATTACATGATTTACAGCTTGTAAATCCTGTACCACCCGCCATTCCCCGTTTGCTTTTCTATCAGGAGATACAGGGGTATTGCATGGTGAATAGTGATTACTTTGTGGATGGGGAATTCCCTCTGTGACTTTCCGGATATCTTCCGGTGTCCACAGTCTATACACTAAGGGAGTTGGGTCCTGGCCTTCCTGTCCTGCCTGAGGGTTCGGTACTTCAATTAATTGACAGATTTCCTCACTCTGTTCTAGTGACTCTCTTCTTAGTTGAGTGTCCCTAGGTATTTTACGTGTTCGGGATGTGGTTTCAATAGCTTCTCTTACAATTGGTCGTTGTGATACCTCTGTTGCCACAGGATAATGTGGGGACTAGCCTGCCCTCCGCTTCATATCCTGGATGTGGTATCGGAGGGTGGAGGGCGTCGCTACTACTGTATTATTATCTTCTTTGTCTCGTATGATGCTTTCGCATTTTAGTCTTCTGTTCCCTTCGGTTCACTACCTCAATCCACCTATGTGCTTGAGGGATACCCAATTGTCGCTGTTTTTAGCCTGCACATCTTAGGGTTGCCACCTTTTCAAGTGCCCAAAGTGGGACATTTGTGTTAGGAACGTCGGATTTTGCAGGGCAAAACATACCCACGGCCAGTACACAGGACAGCAATTTACTTTTGCCAGAATAGCAACTTATTCTTGTAGCATTTGAGTTGCTTATTCTGTTTATTATAATATTTTGGAGTTTCAGATACAAAATAACTGTTTTATGCTACTATTAAAGAAAATATAGGAAATATTTTTGTCCTAAGATATCAGGACATTTGCCATTTGTTCAGTTTGTTTGCAGGACACAACTGGCCAAGAGGGACTGTCGCGCGCAAAGTGGGACAGGTGGTAACCCTAGAACATCTGCGTCACATTTTAAGTGATTCCAATGTTTCACTAACGATATTTTGTCTAATATACCATCAATGTCATATTTATTACCCCATTTTGCAGAATATCTCACATTATGTGCTCTCTGCAATTGCATATACTTTGCATCACCCGTCAAACGCGGATCTCACGATCTCTTAGTGCACTAATCTCCCATGTCTTCTAAACGACTGTTACGTAACCCTTCTCTCGTACCACGTGGTATCTCCTTCCCTGTATCCACTGTAGTGTCTACAATGACTATTTACTCTACTCTGTGTTCCCCTGATCTATGTCCAAATGTAAAACTACTTGGTTTGGTCTTCGACCTGCTATCACAACTGTTAACAGAAACACAATGTAGCCTGGTCCCTGATCTACAACAGAGACAAAGAGGCAAACTCTCCTTACCTGAGCCTCCCGTTTATGACTGCACGTTTTCTTCTTGGGATCCAGTTTTCCACTTTTCAGCCACAGATCGGACAGTGGACAGCCTCTTTACACACAACAATTCAGTCGGAGGTCTTTTCACTCAAGAAGAACCATTTAGGCAACTTCTCCTGCGCAGATGTCTAACCACCCATGCACTCTGACCTGTAGCTTACCAAGGGAATTCCGGCTAAGAAGGACCACAATGTCAAATAAGTTGTTAAAACCAGACTGTAGAAATCAGTAGGCTTTTCTAAATGACAGTCAATAACACAGGAAGCTCAGGTTCACAACGTTTTAGTAGTGTACACTGGGAGGCAAAAAACTATACAGTACAAGTATAAGAGTTTTGTCTGACTCTATACAGGAAGCAATTTGTTTATATAGTGTTTACAATCAGCTTTTGCCCACCTTACTGACATGGTCAGTCACAGGGCATTTCCATCACTATGGTCCGCAATATTCTATTCATACGAGGGTGCTGAGGTAATGCTTTTAAAATGTTTTCCCATGAGAATAACACAGCCTTGCAAGGCACCTGGTCAATTACAGTGTCCTTCTGTAATTGTTGCTCTTTCAAGGACCCTGGACTGTTCGATACAATAGTCAGTTCATTTCTTAATCGTTCCTTTGTCTCTCTGGTAAGGAGTTGTACTCTATCTTCGATAGAGCTCACAAGGCCATCCTCCTCAGTGGAAGGGAGGAAGTTATACATGTACATACATTTATTTTTCTGTAACCCAGCAGATAATTAATGCTGAGAGACATAAGCCTGCTGAACTGGTTACTGCCAGGGTCAGAGTTCGATCACACTGCAGCTAAGCTTCACCAATTACATGCATGATCATTTCTACTGCCATATTGTACAGTACAATTCAATGCATTATATAGTATTTTGCTTCTAAACTGGCACTTCATATGTGTTTCTATATATATTTTTCTAACAACATCCATCCAGCCATATGTATGTTGTTCCATCCTTTACCTTGGCCGTGGGTGTTTGGCCGTCCGGCAACGCTACTCTCCACATGTGATGTCCCACCTTCCCCTTCTGTGCCTGTGGCACCCTGTTAGGATGTCCTGTTTGGTAGGCACATGTTCCGCTATATGTGTTTGACTTGTCTCCATAGCTAATCATCGGTGCGGTGGTTCAACATCCCGACTTGTCCACATGTGTACAGTTATGTGCACCGTGGTGTGTGCAAGCCTATAGGGTTTGGACGGGTCCATACCACATGCGGGATGTACACATTCTGCCGACACATTCACATGCAGCCATTTGCATATCTGTACCTGAGGTGGGTTGGTGACATGTAGGGTACATATTTGCCCGCGTGGCACTGCCTAAAACGATACTTCTTACCACATTTCAGGTATGCCCATTGTGTGTAGGTGTGTAGCTGCGCAAGGCTGCTAGCTGGGTTGGGTGCACGGTCGTACATGGGTGGGACTTACATGCTATAATGGGGCTATTGTGTATTACATTTGCATGCATGGGTTCTGCTTCTGGATATTACGCTTAGACATACGCCGTCCTGTGTATCGGCGAACACGTTGCTGGGTGTGGTACATGTTGCTATGCACATGTTTGCCTGTGTTTAGGTTATCTTGGTTCCTTCCTGTTGTTATGTCGACACGGCTACCCGGCTGTGTACTCTCACTACTGCTTGTGACCATTATGGTTGCCACCTTTTCCAATGCCCATAGTGGGACATCTTTTGTGGAAACATCGGATTTTGCAGGACAACACATACCCACAGCAAGTAGAGATGACAGAACTTCACTTTTTTGCCATAATATACGCTTATTCTCGTAGCATTTGGGTTCCTTATTCTGTTTCTTATGCCATGTATGTGTTTCATATACAAAATATATGTTTTATGCTACTATTAGAGGTATATTGAGGGAATATTTTTGTCCGGAAATCTCAGGTCATTTGCCATTTCTCGATTTTTGGTGGGACACAACTGTCAAATGAGGGACTGTCCATAGCAAAGTGGGACAGTTGGTAACCCTGGTGACCATGGCCATGTCGCTACTAGGGTTGCCACCTTTTCAAATAGCCAAGGTGGGACATTTTCGGGACTCACATCAGATTTTACAGGCCGACACATACCCACGGTCAGTACAAAGCATAGAACTTCACTTGTTTGCCTAAATAAAAGCTTATTCTTGTAGCAGTTTAGTTGCTTATTCTGTTTCTTGTGACATTTAGGTATTTTAGTTACGGAAATAACTATTTTATGCAACCATTACATAAAATATGGGATATAATTATGTCCTACAATCTTGCGACATTTGCCGTTTTTAATATTTTATCGGGACACAACTGCCCATAGAGGGACTGCCCCTCGCAAAGTGGGACAGGTGGTAACCTTAGTCGCTACTCCTATGTCGGTGCGGCGCGCTGACATGCTGTGGTACACCTTCTCTGGGTATGCCCACTGACAGTGCATTGCGGGACGAACACAGTATTACGCGTATCCTTTGTTCCTTGGACGGGTACACTTAGGGCTTCGTGGGTTGTGTTTGCTTCTCCGTTTTGTTGGGACGGGTACTATGTTGCATACTCTGCGTGCGTTTCATTCTGCACGGGCCCTGGCTGGTGCCATTACTATTATGGGTGGACTGTGGCAGTCAGCACTTTAGGTTGCTCATTGCCTGCCGGCTTAGCCACGCCTCCGGACGCATCCTACTTGGGCTCGCTCACGTACACTACGCACGTGTCTGTGGTTGTGGCGCGCACTCATTACTATGCATATGTTGCTACTACGCCGACTATTCACTGCACCGCCGGCACAGGCCTTACACTGGCCTTGCGCCGAGCTTCATGAATCCCGGGGATAATCTAATTACTCCTATTTTTAAAGAAAACAAAAACCTTATTATTGTAGCTCATATAGATCAATATCCTTACTAAATAATGATTATAAGATATTTATGCCCATTCTAGTTAACATGATAAAAATTTCATTATCCAAAATAATTAACAATGACCAAACTGAATTTGTATATAATAGACACACGCATGACCATATTAAAAGGGTTATAACCCTTAATGAATTTTTAAATTGGGGAAATCAGGAAGCAGTGATAATTGAATTAGACAAAGAGAAGGCTTTTGACTCTTTAGATTGGGATTATTTATTTAAAGTCTTAGTTTTATTTGGGTTTCCTACTCCTTTTATTACACTTATGAGAAAAATTTATAAAAATAATTTAGCTTATGTTAAATTAAGACGTTTCACCTCAGAATCTATTCATCTCACCAAAGGTACTAAACAGAGATATCCCATGTCACCTATTTTATTTGTGTTTGCTATAGAAATTCTTACTGTTTTAGTATGAAACAATTCAAATATAATATATATATATATATATATATATATATATATATATATATATATATATATATATATATAGTTCCCCCTTTACAAGATTGAATCACTGAAAGCTCGAAATTCATAAGCTCGAGCCCAGAATCTCAAGTTTTCAGTAACTCAAAATTGTAAAGGGAAGCTGTAAAAGTAAAAAAAAGAAATGTACTTACATGTATGCAGAGAGCTACTTCCCCTGCATCGTTCCTGGTGTAATATGGGAGTTGTATGACGGGACTCTAGCGGAGGAGTGGACATTCTTCCATTGTGCGCTTATGCATACAGTACGGAATGGGAGAATTCCCTTTTCTTCGCTGAAGTGCAATCTCGGAGTTGGTATATTTAAGAAGGGGGGTGCAGGGGGGCTTGCCCTTCTGCAAAAACCTTAGAAAAATGTTTTTTAGTTGTTTTTGTTCCCCTGCAGAATTTCGAGTTACTGAAAACTTGAGACTCTGGCTTCGAGCTTATGAATTTCGAGCTTTCAGTAATTCGATCTTGTGAAGGGGAACTATATATATATATATATATATATATATATATATATATATATATATATATATATATATATATATAATCAGTATAATGCTAAAATAATGATGTTTGCTGATGATGTGCTTCTTACACTACCTAACTCAAAAATAGTCTTAAAAGAATTAGATTTGCTAATTGAAAAATTCTATATGATCTCGGATTTTCATTTTAATAAGTTAAAATGAGAATTCCTGTTATTGAATAAAAAGAAAGAAATACAGGTAAATAGGCATTATATTATTGGGAAACAAGTTTCTACTCTAAATTACTTAGGAATTATCTTATGCAAAGATATGAAAGAGACATCCATTCCAAACTATAATAATATTATTAATATAATAAACATTTCTGTGAATAAGTGGAATAAAATATATATGTCATTTGAAGATAGGCTACAGCTGATAAAGATGGTTTTACTTCCTAAAGACCTGTGTGTAGTCCAAGCTATCCCAATGGTTCCTGAGATGCATTTTCTTAAAGAAATAAACACACTTATGTTAAAGGTTTTATGGTTCCCTAAACATAATAGAGTCACTTTCACACATCATATTAGACAAGACCAGGATACTATTTTACATGTCAGCTCTCTAAGCAGTGCTGATAGTTGGCTCAAGTCTGGCATGAACTTGCCTAGGTAGTTAACCATGCCAAGAAAACATTTAAGGGTTTGAACATTGTCTGGAGCTGGCATCTCGAGAATAGCTGTTTGCTTTGAAGGGTCTGGTCATAGGCCTGAACTAATAAATAAATGACCAACATTAGTAACCTCTTGAAACCTGAAGTTGCATTTCTGTGGGTTGAGCTTAAGATTCACCTGACATGCTCTTTGCAGAGCTTTTATGAGGGTTCTGTCATGCTCAGATTCACCATTACCTCCTACTAGTATGCCATCTACTATAATAGTACAAGAATACCCAGAAACAAAGTTGTGCCATTGCATCTTGAAAGACTTCACTTGGAGAATTTATCCCAAATGGCATTCTCATAAACCTGTACCTGACAAACAGAATACTGAAATAGTTAGCAATGAGGATTTCTTTTCAAACTGAATTTGCCAAATGAACTCTTTGCATTTAAGACAGAAACAATCAGTGGCATTTGGCATCAGAGCTGCAACTTCTTCAACTGTGCACATTGGATGATGAGGTAGTTTTAGTGCTTTGCTCAAATCTTATGTATCCATATATATTCTGATGTTATCTGAGCTTTTCTTATGAGCTACCACCATGGAAGATACCCATTCAGTTGGTTCTACAACTGGACAAATGACACCTTGTTGCACCATTTTATCTAGCTCAGCTTTGACTCTGTCCTGCATGGCTATTGGAACTTTTTGAGCTGGCCTGATAATTGGACTGACATCTGGATCTAACATCATGGAATACACAACTGGAAGCTTCCCTAGTTTGTCTTCAAAAAGATCAGCATAGGTAGAAAAAATGTACTGGGTGAAATTAAAGTAGTGGTCTTTTAAGCTAACTTGGTGGACTCCCTTAATAAATGAAAGCAGTCCCATTTTCAAACTGTGTGTGAGCCTTAATGAAGAATGGATGTTCCACTTGACCACATAGAATAGCCAAGTCATAACATCTCCCAGCAGAGCAACATGAAAGCACTACTGAGCCTTCAGTTTGAATTTCTTTACCACCATAAGCAACAAGCTTCACACACTTTGCCAAATCAAGCCTTTCACCATGGCACACTCTAAGAAATGTTTCTGCTGACATAACATTGCACTTGGAACCTGTGTCAACTTTGAGCTCTATGGGTTTTCTATTTATCCGAACAGTAGAAAATACTTAATTCTTTGCCCTTAAATCTACTGTATTGACTGTTTCATAAAGCACTGACACACTATCAACATAAAGAGTATGGCTGCAGCTCTCTAACTGATCAACTCATTTCTTAACATGTTCCCTTTTAATAAAATAATGCAGGCCTTTTGATTTACAAAACTTTTAGAAAATGATTCCATTTATTGCATTTGTGGCATTGCTGACCAAAAGCTAAACATTTCTCCCTTTTAGATTCATGATTTCCACCACAATTATGACAGTTGGCAATAAAACTGGGTTGGGGCCCAGAGTTTTCTGACTCATTCTTATGATTCACTAAGACTGTGCAACCTCTGGAATTTGCTGGAAAGCTCTGGGATTTACCAGTGGGTGCTGCATGGGCTACATCTGCTGCCATGTGCTTGAGCCTGTTCCTTTTAATCATGTGTTACATATTATCAACATGAGTTTTGTCACTGTGCCTTCTAGAGCTATTCTCATTTGTAAGCTTATTTGTTTATTTTTCTGTGAGCTCATATATCTGACAAATCTCAGTGGCCTTATTCAAAGTTAAATCACTGTCACAAAGCAAACTCTTTCTCCCGGCATCATCTTTAATACCACACACGTCTGTCCTTTATCAACTCATCTCTTAAATCACCAAATCTGCATGTTTTAGCCTTATTTCTCAAGTCATTTATATATGCTCCAAAAGTTTTCCCAGGCTTTTGATCCCTTGTGCAAAATAATTGCCTTTCCATTTGTAACATTTGTTTGGGGGCTAAACATTTTTCTAAATTTACATTTCAAGCACTCATGGTCCTCCCTTGACTCAACTGGTACAACAGTATGATTCCCACTCTCCTGCATATATAGCAGGTGCATGCACAAATGAATCTTACCTTTCTATGGCTTCAGACCCAGCTAAATTAAGTAGAATAAATGTCTTTGTATGGCCATCTTTATCAGAAAATGCAGCCTGTATGAAAGTGTCATACTCTTGCTCAAATACTCTCCAGTTCTCTGCAATATTACTGTCAAACACAAGTGCACTGGGTTTTTGAAATCCATTTGCCATGCCCACAAAGTATGCACAAAAACACTGAAAATATGTCCCTTGTAATTATGTACAAACAAACTGTTCTTTGAGCTTGTAATAACATTCAAATGCAGAATAAACTCTTCGAAATACTGTACTTTGTGAAATTTGCTCTGTAATGTTGCCTGTATCTTGAGAAATAACTTTACTGTGATAATGCACAAACATGCAAACACTTTATACACTTCTGATAACTTGGATATCTTTAATCAATACGAAAAATATGTGCTTGACAAAAATGCAGTCGTTTCCTCTTATTTTATTTGTTTTATGCAATTCAGACTTTATTTCAAATATTTTCCATAGTAAGTCGAATATTTTTATCAATATTGGGCATATTGATTAATTTGAATATCGATTCAAGCTTTCTGCATGCCTCGTTTCATATTTTGTGAATAAGAAATAGTTTTGAGCAAGTTTTAATATCTGAAATTTATTTCAGCTTGTTTTGCAAATTATGCATGCAGTAGGAATGATTCACTCCTTTATATTCCTCCAATGTCAACCGGGTGCCTCTCAGACTCAAGTGGAAGAAACTGGAACTCTTTCTAGCAACAAATTGCTTTGGCCATGCTTTTTTTAACATCATGTCCCTTTAGATATGCTGCTTCTGCCTGACACCATGTTGCTCATTCCCCTCTAACATACATGACAAGCAGGCAGGGTATTTTGTTTAGATGCTTTAATACATAGAAACACATCAGGATGGATAGCAGCATCATAAATTATAAACAAGTTGGTTAACAGACATACCTACATACATAAATGCTTGCATCTCAACAGCTAACTACAAAATGGCAGTCAGGATTGCATGTGCTCATATTTATACACTTGTGCAAACCCTAGGATAACTTTTTAAAGATATATACACACACACACTGATCTACAAATATCATCTGCAACTTCACTAATGGTATGTTTTTTCTTTCTCTCCCCTCCCCTTATCTTCTTTAATTTATTAATGTTATTTATTATTATAATTTGATATCAATATATTCTGTTAACCTGTTTTGTTGGCATTATGGGTTATTTCATTCTGGTTTGCTGTTAACACACTTACTGTTATGTTATTTAATGCTGTGTTCCACATGATATCCATAATATGTATTTGTATTAATCAATATTTTGTTCCATTATGTTAATACTAACATTGGTTTGGTTGTTACTAACCTTAACCTAGTGTTATAGGTTCATAGGTAGGCACTAGGCTATTGCCCTAGGGCCTATATAAGCCTACCCAAAAAGGTACCCTGGCTTTCGCCACCCAAGAAAATTATTTTCCTGTGCCCCTGTCAAGCAGAGCTACAGAAGTGATCCCTGGGGTGAATTTCCTATTTCCCATCCAATCATCAAGATTTTTCTTGAAGAGTGCTAATGAGGAGCTTTGTTTGATATAGATAGGTAGTTTGTTCCAGAGTATGGGAAGTCTCTGGGACAGGAATCTATCCCTCCAGCATGTTCTTTTTATTGTGGTGACAAGGTTTAGGTCCCTAGAGCATGTAGCTTGGAGGGATTGGGATTTCTTTAAGTGGAGCATGTCCAACAGCTCTGGGTTTGACATAGCTTTGTATGTTAGGCAGAGATTGCCTCTGAGTAGGCGATATGCAATGCAGTAAAGCTGGAGTTTTTTGAGACGGTCTGCATAGGGAATCTGTTTGAGGCCAGTAATCCTCCTTGTGAGGTATTTCTGCTGCCTTTCCAGTTGTTGTAGATGTCTTGTGAGGTACATACCAAAAGGTAAGTTTTAGTCTATAATGGGTCTAATGAGTGATGAGTAGAGGGGAATAATTACCTTTTTTTTCCTGGATGAGAAACCTTTTGTGATGAGGTGTGCTACGTAGAATGATTTCCTGACTACTGTGGTGATGTGATTATCAAAGGAGTGACTACTGTCCACCTGTGTCCCAATCTCTCTATAATACTTTCAGTGTTAAGTAGACTACCACCTATGTGGTAGTTCATGGGTACAGAGTTTTTACCAAAGGGGATGACAATGCACTTTTTGGCATTGAGCCTGAGGCCATGGCTTTGACACCAGGCATCTGTCTCAGTGAGGCCCTTTTGTAGGATGTCCACATCATTAGGAGTTTTGATTATGGCTCCTAGTTTGCAATCATCTGCGAACTTTGTTAATTTACTACAGCACTTTTAACAGCAGCATGTATAAGTATACTTGCTAAAACATTAATGGTAAAATACATGTTCAACGGGGACTCTGGTGGACAAATATATCCCTATAAAGCCAGGCACATAATAATGGATGTATTGGAGGTATGTCACAGACTGTAAGTGTGCTCTTATATCTTTACAAATACACATACTGTAACAATGACTCAGTAGCTCAGTCTGTTAAATGCTTTGCAAACAGGAAGTTTTGTCATACATAGTCCTGGGTTCAAATCCAGTGGTATGTAGCATTTAAATTACATTATTGTGAAGCCATCAATGAATGACTGAGTCATGCACTCTTTATCTACACAATGCTTTTCAAATGAAATGTCTGCTTTTCACTGATGAAAGTCACAGGCCTGCAGATAGGAACACACTTGACATATCCCTATAGCAACACTATTGGTGCATTAAGTGTCAGGTCATGTGTTAATATGCATTCAAAGTGGATTATAATTCAGGTAATGCAAATAAAGCCCACTAATATCAGAGTGCAGCATACAGTCCTTTCATAATGATATTACAAATTTGCACAGCTGCACAACTAACATACACATGTAGTATAGTTAGTAACAAGGACTGTCAGTACACACATTCCAAATGACTACCATAATATAGCACATGGCCTGACAGTTGCACAAATGGTTGACATAATGGTATATTTACCCCTATGTTGCTCAAAGACACAACAAACATGTTGCCTAGTACTCTCTTAGTGATACCATACTTACCTTAAGCACATGCCTTAATTTGCAGTGCAGTGGGTAGTCTCACTCTGGCCCTGCCTCTACAACAAGGCTACTACAGCTCCCACAGTTACTCTTACAACTTGTTGTCCTCCAAAGTGTTCACACTCTCTGCCTATGCCTATTGCCTGCAGCATCAGTTCCAGCCTGTAGCACACACATCTGTGTGTAAAAGTAGTTTCTACAGACATACACTCTGCACTGATGTAGTATCTTGACCCCAGGAATGTCCAGCACAGCATATCAGAAAGGGATTCTAATCTAGATGAAGGCCTTATATCTTGTTCAGTGATTGCATGTCATTGGCTGATTCTACTGCAAATCAGATATGTGGCTGCAATTAGCATTTCAGAACCACAGATTGATTAAGAGCCAATCACCTGGTAATGTGAACTATGTTAAAAAGGCAAACAGCTGGCTAGGGGAACTGGTCTGTAGGATACTTTCTTCAGACAGTAAATGCATTGCCGAAAACTTTACATATCTGCACATATCAACAGAGAAGTATTGTACTCTATCAAGTATGTTACCTTTTTGTTTAAAAATTATGCATATGTGTGAATATACTTAGGGGAATAGGGATTACAGCATTAAGCCTTTCTTAGAACGTTAATGATGACATGTCATTGATCTCCAGATTTATTACACCTACAGAGGACGTACAGTACATCAAGGGTGGAATTTGTTTGTCAATGTGGCACACTGGTCTCTTGGAAATGTCCCTTTATAGTGGTTGTAATACCACCCTGCGATTTGTTTGGCACTGTTGTTTTGACATATTATCAAGGTGGTTGCCCCCTAGGGAACACAGTACAATGGGCTCCTGTGTTGGGTGTGTGATCATACAGCAATATTTGTCATGGCACACATGAGAATAGCAGACTATTGCTAATATCTTAGTTGTATCCACATGGTTAGTATGTTTGCACACTGTGGAATATGACATGTGTGATCATCAAGCAGTGGATAATCCCAGCCATTCTGTTCTTGCTGTATCTCTACATAGTGTAATTCCACATATGTGATCCTGACATATGTTCCCATTTTGTTGTCTTTCAAAAAACATATATGCCAGACACCATGCCCATTTTATGGCTGCTGAGAACAACATAATCCTGGAAGATCTCCATCAACACCATGAACTCCTACTGTCCTGAGGAGGCAAAACAAGGAACAGCGTGCAGCACTGTGGGCTGACCTGATCTGTGATGTGAACGCCATAGGTCATTCGAGCAGGACATTTGAGCAGGTTCGACACTGTGCCACAGATATGATTAATGCAGCATGCAGAAGAGCAGCAGTTGTGGCCAGGGATTGTAATGTCACTGATGGAGGACCTGCAGCAGAACAATTACTCTCAGCCACTGAGGAATTCTTGGCAAATCTAGGAGTACATGACACCTCACAGGCATCCATCACACTGTATATCATGGATGTTGTTTGTCAAGATGCAGATAATTTTACATGGCTGTCAGGTGGTTGTTCTTTGGAGGGGGAGGAGTTTAACTGCAGTTTGAATCTCATGCTCAGATTTTCACCAGCATAACACTTAAAGTAACTACTGTAAATGTGCGATATATGGATGTATTACCCTGTTATAGTGCACATGCAGTGGTGTTTACTTTACCTCTCTCTCAACTTTTCGCAGGTCCCTCAGGAATCAGACAAGGCTGTGGTCCTGCTCCTGGTAAGCACAACAATCTTTTGTTAACGATGCAGATTTACTGCAACATATTCCCTAAAATATCATCCCAGGCCTGTTGAATAGAGTGCTGTACTGATGGCATGAATGCCAACTGCATATATATTTTCTGACTGTACACACTTTAGAGTCATACGTATGCATCATATGTGTGACCACACTGATTGATGTGACAGTATTGTCAGTATATTACAGATTACCATATGTATCAACTGTGCAGAGTCTTCACAAATGTCAGCAATGTACCTCTTCATTGCTGATGAGATTGCATCTACAGAGCTTTTATTTACAAGTAACTACAGCTGTCTGTGGGAAAAGTAATGTCCTCATGTCATACTATATGAGGATGGGTTAAACAGGTCTGTAATACTATATGAGGTTGGTGTTAAACAGGTCTGTAATACTGATAATGGTGTATACAGCTTTACATATATTGCAACATAGTACTGCACAACATAATAGTGCAGATATTAATGTACTGCTTAACACAGGAAACCAGGGGGTTGGTCTCTGTCCCCTACACAACCTGATGTCAGTGTCTCTTCGGACTCTAATGATGATGGTGTTCAAAGTGAGGGACAGGTGGGAGTTTCAGGGGCTGAATCTGTCTCAGAGGTTTACATCCCTCTAATACCCTCATTATCACCTCACACAGTCAGTATCCTACACAGACATACCCAGTCCCCGGAAGCCATAGATATTGGACAGTCAGAGTGTGGGGACATTGAAAAGGAAAATGTGGCAACTATGTCTCCAGTGAGTGTAGACAATGGCCATAGCCAGAGAGCTTGGGAGGTTCTACATAGGCAGATTGATAAGGGTGCATATAGAAGGCCTGCTGTTCTTCCACCACCTATTGCAGGTGTCTCATCACGGGTCACTCTGCATATGTTTTTGGCCATCATGGAGGCACAGGCATGTTCCAAAAGGAACTCCAGATGAATGCTCAGGGTTATGGATGCAGCACAGTCGGACATCCATGACTGCCTCCACTGCATTGGTGATACCCTGGATTGGTTCACTGATACAGTAGAAAGAAGGTGGTCTGAGACAGATCACAGAATATCTGTCTTGGAATGCACATTGTCTGTGATGGAACATCTGGTTGGAGTTGAGCATCAGACACATGGACATAGGTCAGCAACTACATCTGCTGAGAGTCCACATGGCCATGCTCAATCATGGTCCTGTTGTGGCAGTACATCCAGCACTCCAGAGGGGACTGTGTTGTCCACACTAAGCTGTGGCAGGCCATGGGCTCATGGTCCTTGGTGTTTCCATGGATGACATGGTCCCAGCAGACAGCAGTCACCGTCAAGTACTAGCACCACTTCTGACCTTGGCCATGGAGGTGCCAGTGCAACTCCCAGCAGAGCCAGTTCCAATTTTCGGGGACAGAGATGGTGAACTATCATCTCTACCATGAATGGTTCAAAGCTGTCAAAGATACACACATGTAGGACTAGCACTAAGCTTGACTGTGTTCTCACACACACTCACACACCACTGTCAATTTCATGTCCCCTACAGACACACACAGCACATTTCCACGGCCCATCTTGCCTGATTCCCTTCCTGACTCACACACATGCTTTCCACCTATCGGGTCAGTCTAGGTCTCATGCACCCCCACACAACACCTTGTGCAAGTGATGATACCTGTGCCACATTCCAGTCATCCTCATCACTGATGCAAGGAAATGAAGCCATGTGTCTGATGCACAGGGTGACTATATAAATTAATATGTAATTGTGTAATGCAGTGTTGCTTTGCCATGCCACTTGTACTGGTCACTAACAGATACTGTATACTGACATTTGTAATGAATAAGCCACATAATGTTGTGTACATTATTTTTGTCTGATGTTGTAATGGCTGTATACTTACACAATGAATGGTGTGTCATGGACTTGTTTATGGTTCAGTTTCAGGAGTCTGTAGGAGACACCTATGAATACACAGCAGCAATAAACCCATAGACAACAAAGCAAAGGATGGAATATCAGCACAGAAGACATATGTCTCCAGCAAGGTACAGCAGTATAGGTGCATGGCTCCATAGGATCATTTGTGCATAACAGGCTGACAAGTACAATGGTGTCATACAACCTACTCATACATCCCTAATGGGTTTCTGGAGCTAACACATCTACAAGCTGTGGTGATGGAGATGACCCATCTACAAATTCCCGGTGCCTATTACAGACATTTGTCCTACACCAGTTATGATTGTCTTGTTCTGCATCTCATTATGTAACGTGCACATGATGTGCATTACAGCAGACATGTGCTTCACATGCATGGCGAACCTGTTACATATAGGGTGTAGTGTCTGTGCTACATACTTGTCACTCCAGCATGTACTATTTATACTACAGTGATGGCATAAGTGTGTAGAACAGGTAATACATGTGTTAGTTCGGTCCTAGATAAGCAGGAGGTACACAGTTGGATCTGACTCCTCCCTTTATGGCAGTCATACACATCCCCTCCACAGCATGTAGGAGACACACTATACATGTACGCTTTTGGCATGGAATGTATCGGACATGTTATCTGCAATGTGTACTGGTTTACCATGGAACCTGTGTGGCTGCTACAGTTGTAAGATATGCCTGTGTAGTGACATAGCAATGATGCCACTGCACTCAATGATAGGTGTGATAAGTGCCAAATATGGTATAACAATGGCAGTCTGGGATTTACATGCCATACCTTTCTGTATTAGTTGTACACAACTGAATGGATCCCCACATCTTACCAACTCATGAAAGTCAAAGGCTACATTATTCTCTGTGTCCATAAGTCCATGAGTAATGGTTCAGCTGTGTGCAATGTGCTGACACTACTATATTTTCCAGGGGTGGAAGACTTCCAAAAGGGTAGTATTGTGCAGTCCTTGGCACCTACTATTTTTCAGTGGCTCTGACAACTGAATGTGTGTCTCAAGCCATTCTGGATAACTGTTGGTTCTGTAAGGGATTCAGTAATAGCTCCTAATATGCAGTCACCTGTTAATGTAGTCAGTCAGAGGTCACTGACAGTGCCCATGACTGCAGAGAAGGGAATGGGCACAAGGGGTACTCCATTAATGATGTCTGAGGGAAGTCCATTGGTGACTGGCATCATTGTAGTGTAGGCCTACCCAATGTTATCTTTCCAGATTATGACTATCAGACACTTGGCTATCCACCAGCAGACATACCACTTTCTAAATAACCTACACAGTTTTCAGCAAAGCCTGCTGGCCTAATATTGTCAAACACCTTCTCAGGCCATGGTAGGTAGAGTGAGTCATATTCCCCACATCCATTGCATAGTGTAACACTCAGTGAGGTCCACCAGTTAGGGTAGGTAGGCATGATCTTCCTTTGGGCAAAACAAACTATGTTTAGTCCAGTGTCAGTAGGTTTACGACATTGTTACTGATCATATCCATGATAACTCCTTTCATGGCTTTACATATCAGACAACTGAGAGACATTGGGACACTACTTGGCACTGCATGCTAGTGGTCCTCTGTGTAACTAAGTAGTGCAGTTGCTTCCATCATGTTCCAAGAAAAAAATCATCCAAGTTGTCTGTACAGAGCATAGACAAACAATGGAGGGAAGTGTAATATGTAGTCCCTGTGAAGGTAAGATGGGAGGTTTTACAAAGGTATTCTGAGTTCAACACTACTCAAGTGGTGTGTACTGAAAAGACAAAATTACCTTGTGAAGAATGCAGAAAGTAGTGGAGTCCCCTTAATTGCTGGTGCCTGGCTACTACTAAGTCTCACCACAACCACTCTGTTATGGGATACCATGTTCCATACTTTTTCTGTCATCACATGCAAAATGCTGCTACAAAGCAGGCCACAGCCTGTTTGTTCATCCATATGGTTGTACCACATCATGAAAGGCACTGTCAGCTTCAAATACACCCCAGGTAGATGCCTTGATTAGTGACCTGAGCAATCAGTTGGCTTTTGCATGTATTATGCCTTCTGTACCAGGGTTGGTGGTATGTCACTATGGAACTGAGCAGATGGTGATTAGGAACATAGTTGCAGCATCACAATATAATGTACAGTGTCCAGTGACATAGATGTTCAGGCTTCCTGAAACAAACAGCACAATGGTGGTGATCCATCTTAGGTGACAATTTCACAGCACTTCTTGCATCCTGCCCTTCAACAGATTAACAGTGAATATCTGCATGACATGGCTGTGGGGGCTGGCCACCTTTTACCAAAGTGTGTCCACCTGCCACATGTCCTAGGTATGTCATATTGTACAGTTATGTACCTGGAACACATGTCTGTGTTCCCCACATCATGTCACACAGCAACCAGTTTGCTGTGTGGTCGCTTGGCAGGCATTGTATGCTTGTAAGGCCAATTTAATGTCAGCAAATTTGAACAAGTCTTCTGTGCATACATGGGCATCTTCATCTTCAATGCAAGGCATGCTTACAAACACTGTGTTTCAGGCTGTCAATCCCAAGGGTGTAGCAGCATAACCCTAACTTTGCAGGACTTGCAGTGTCACATTTGTAGGTATGGTATTAAGACCATGCCTAATGACAGGATTATGGTCAATCCAAGGTCCAGATGGCTGGAAAAGCATTGTATGGCACACTGGCAGGTGCTGAGTTATCTTAGGAGACCTACATAAAGGTGACATGTTACATTTCACCATCTGTCATAACACTGCCTAATGATAGTGTGCTGTGATGTACACACAAGCATCACTGTATTGCTAATGGCACTATCAGTGTCTGCTGATGAGATATGGAAAGTGTTTACATCTCCCTACTCCTATGTCACACAAACACAATGTGTGACAGATGTAACTGTACTTCATATCTTGATTTCATGGTGTCTCACACAACAGTCTATATATACGGCATTGACCATTTTGTCAACATGCACAGCTCACCTCCTGCATCACGCACACACACACACACACACAGACACACACACACACACACACACACACACACACACACACACACACACACACACACACACACATACAAACACATGCGTGCAGCTTCTTACCAGATATATTCCCAAACAACAGCCACCTCAGAAAGTCCTACCTCTGTATAGCATAGTACACATAATAGTGCATGTACAACTGTCTTACCAGGCAAACTCCTGAGTGAAAACACAAAAGCAAACCTATTATTCATACGTGATTACATCTTGAGACACACTGATGTCTGTGTCACCAGGCTACATATGGGAAACATCACAGTTAGCTGTTTGTGGGTTGGAGCGATATACCATACCACACATTGCCGTAATTCAAGGAATATCAGGTGACATAATGATGACATCATATTTCCTACAGGTTTGTACAGCTAGGGACATACGTCACCAGAATGTATGTAGACAAGACTGAGCATAGACACTCTGTCTCTCACTGGTATGCCCATAGCTTTCAGCTGCATTTGACCATCACCTAGGATGATGGCACCATACACACAGAAAATTATGGACATTAATAATTGCTTAGTGTGTGGTGTCATTATAAGGGGATCCACTACATGTCTGCCTGAGATGACTTGCTCAATATACGTCAATGCTTTGCCAGAGATGGTCTTCATCTCTCACCCGTGGGATTTTGAGTATTGGCCAAGTCTGCTGACACCCCTACAATCCATCTTATAGGCATTAATTGTAGGGAAAACTTCCAATGAAAATGCCATCTTTCCAGTGAGAATGCCATCTTCATATAACATCATGCTTATGCTGATACACGCTGGGAATGACAACACTAAACTCCACTTTGTGGAAGGTGTCCCCACTTTGTAATATGCAGACATTTGTGCAGTCAAAGACACCTGGTTCATGGTTGTGGACAGCACCACAGCCATAGCAGACATGTCCTTCCACATGTTCATATCTCAAACTGACAGTGTGCAAAGTAATGCAGGTGGTGTATACATATTCATTACGGATGGATACACATCCAGATTTATTGAAACACTATGCTTTCCTAGAGACACTGCAGGTGCTATTCACTACTGTAAGAACACCTAATCAAGCCTTTACCAGCTACAGGATCAGCTCCATGAATCCAGACACCCCATTGTGCTTATTTGAATGTATGTGCATCTATCAAGATATATCAGTACACCGTGGTTTGGGGTGGAAGTAAGTAACCACCATCTGTGTTGCTTATTCATGCTGAAGCTCACTTGCCCAAAGATTAGTCCACATCCTTAATTAGAATGCCCTGGACCAGTGACGTGACATCTCCACAAGTGGAGCCAAAGTAGTGAGTCAGCAAACTTGCGTGGTGGACAACTGCCATTATCAGGCTGTACAATAAGAGGTGGACATTGCTGTGTGACAGTTGTGGTGAGGGTGCCCCCAAAAATGGAGGCACAACCTCCTCAGCTAAAACAAGCACAAAGTGTTGTTGTGATATTGTGTAGAAACAATATGTGACTAAATTAGCCTTCCCCACAAAGAAGAAGCACAAAGCACAGCGTAGTTTTATGTGTAACCTCAGAGGACAGGCCCAGATTGTTGGTGAACTTGTACTTGATGATACCACATATAATTGGTCTGTACTCATAGCTAATCTGTTGTCCCACAGGTTCTGCATCAACTTCACTCCCCTGTCCCCACCACATGTGCCACATGACATTCCTACAACCTGTCACATACCTTCCATATCTACAGAGCAGGTAATAACTGTTCTCTTTATGGGGGATACACAGGATTTATTGGACATGCTACCATCCCTGGCTGCATCCTACATGGGATCCAGAAAGGATGAATACACCATTGGGGAACTCCTTGCAATCATACTGTAACCACTGATTGCATCCCAGTGAAATAGACAACAGCACAGAGGTGGTGCATCCACTGACCACAGGATATATAGACCTATTTGCCTGAGTAGCCATATCTGTACACCCATGGGGCACATCATCATGGAGCTGATCAGCAAACATATATGTGATCTATAAATAGTTGACTGTAGACAGTTTGGAGTTCTAACAGGGAGGTCATGGCTGTTAAACATGGTGGACATGTCCGAGGCAGTCACCAAAGGACCTGGGTGAGGAGACATCAGGACATACAACCTCCTGGATGTAGCAAAGCCATGTGACTCTATCCCACACTCAGGCATCATTGACAAAAGCACCCACTTAGGCATCCATAGTAATATCATTATAGGGGTCATTAAGGGGCTCATTGATGGCACACATACTCAAAATAGGGGAAATCTACCTCCAGTAGCTGATCTGTAAGCAGCACTGTTCAACAGGGCTCAGTCTTTGATTCTGTACTGCTTGGAATCCATTTAACCATGATAAAAGTGAATATTGAATGTCTGTGGCTGACAATGCTGGCTGATGCTTGCAAATTGTGAGCAGTCATACACTCTGTGTGTTATGTCACTATCCTACAAAAGGTTATTGAAGAACAAATGCCTATTGATATACTAATGGCTGTAAATTCCATGCAAAGATATATGTAGTATCATTTCCATTGGTAACACTTATATTCCTGGTAAGTAGCACATTAGTCACAACATGTGATGTACATACTCAGGGGTGATAGACCTGAGCACACAGGCCTGGTCATACAGGTTTACAGCTAATGTACCTGAGATTACCATGTCTCCCTAGTGGTAAGATATAAATCATATGTCATAACTGAGGGCTCAGTCACCAGAAATTGACATACTCATACCCTCCATGTACTCTTCCATCAGCATGCCAATATTTGAATACAATGACCATTTGGTGCTGAACCTTTCCAAGCACTACTGGCAATTGCACAGAGCACAATGGTCCCTCACAAGGCAATGTCACATCTTCAATGTCTGTTCAATGGGGTTAATCTGAAATCAGTGGTCATTATAGCCTGTGGCATATAGACTACTCAAAGGTGATCTCTGCCTTGCATACTGGGCAATGTGTGACCCTGCTTGATTGGAAATGCTGCATACCTATAAGTGGCATAGTACATGGATTATTCACTCTAAGGACATTAATCTGGTATGTGACATTAGTAATACATGTTGTTGGGAGAGATTTGTCTAGCAGACTTTAACAAACCTTTGAAACAGAATGCTGCCTAACAACAAACAGAGCACCTCAGTGGACCTCATCAGATGCCATCTGTATGACTGGCTGGGTGACTATCATTTCACCACAGAGCTTCTTCCTGTGCCCCTCTTGGACAGGGGCAATATGTGCTGATCGTGTAAATAAGGGTATAAACTTGGCTAGGATTGTAAGGGCTGTAGGACCATTATGCTATTAAAGTTCATAGATCCTATGATTCCATAAGCTGATGTAAAATGCTACAACAGTCACACACACAAACCTGCCTATTTTGAGGATAGCACCACTTCCAACTACTTTTTTCAGGAAACAGCATAGCACACACGCATACTGCAAGTTGGCTGCATGTAGATTAGAACATGTGCCTATCTAATGGTACACACTAGAGATCACAGTACATGATGCACACTCTACACCTCAATTCTGCTACTACTCTTTCTTTAGGACATCTTATGCTTGATGACATCAGCAGGCCTAGTTGTAGTCAGGCATTTGGAAGCCTACATCACTTGCTGCAACCAAAATACTGCAAAACCCTACTTTTTTCTAAGTTACTGATGTGATCATATATATGTTGTATGGAGTTAAACACACTGAGTGGTCTGGAGCAAGATTAGAACCTCTACCTATCTAGTCTTACACACTATACCTCACAGTACTTATCGTACATGCCACAGCTTAAGTCTGATCTTACAATGGCAGCTGGTAGTCTTAAGGTTGATGACATCAGCAGACCTTGTAGAAAAGGGCAGTTTGGAAACTGGCAACAATTTACAGGGCCAAAAAGTGCCAAACTATTGCAGTTTAATAGTCAATGAGGGATTCTCAGTTGTTTTGCAGGGATATATATATATATATATATATATATATATATATATATATATATATATATATATATATATATACAAACACACAGACACACACACACACACACACACACACACACACACACACACACACACACACACACACACACACGGTGGCCTGGAGTGATATTAGAACCCCTATCTAACTACTCTCACACACTATAGATCACAATATTTGTCACACATGCCACATCTTTAGCCTTACTTTATAATGGCAGCTGGTAGTCTTAAGGTTGATGACATCAGCAGGTATTGTAGAAGAGGGCAGTTTGGAAACTGGCAGCAACTTACAGGGCCAAAAAGTTCAGAACTATTGCAGTTTGATAGTCAAGGAGGCATTCTCAGTTGTTTTGCTGGAGGACACATGTACACACACACTCCAAGTGGCTTGAAAGGAAATTAAAACCCCTCTCTAACTACTCTTACCCACTATAGATTACAGTACTTATCACACGTGCCATAGCTGATGTCGATTTTAAACATGGCTACAGGCAAACTACATGTGGATTACACAAACTAGGCTTGTATTGAACAGCATCTGTGATGTGTAGGGTGAAATTCTTTGTTCTGTTATCTGCATCTAGTAGTCTAGCAGTCGGATAACTGTTATTTATTCTAGCTATGTGGCTACACTTACCAGTTTGACCATATGTGGCTGTGTGCATTTGGATGGTCAAGCCAGTGGGCAAGAACAATGTGCCCTGTCCATTATTGTGTAGACAGCATTATACATTACACCACCTGCTCGCCTGTTGCTTTATGTGTGGTGACATCCAGCAGGCACAGGGGTTTGTAGGTAATTGAATGATGTATTGTTGAGTCCTTACTTTGGATCCTTTGAACAACTTTATAGATGTGTGATGGTGCAGCTTTATGCAACATTATCAGAGTATGTAGGACAATACAGACATTTTCACATATATTTATGTATATAACAGGGATGCATATAGAAATGTAGCTGTGTGTGTATGCTATATATAGGTGTTATGTAGATATATGGGGAGAAACATGACATCATGCTTTTATGTATATAGTTATATGTCTATTTGTATATACATAGAGACAGATATACTATCTATGGGAGAGAGAGCGAGATAGTGACAGACAGATATTTATACATATACGTATGTATATATAGACATATCTATACATAACAGGTCATTTTGAGCAAGAGGCAACAGAACTGTGATCAGTTTAGCTAAGTGTATGAGCACCCCCAGTGGGATTGTCAGTACTTATAAACTGACTCCACGCCACACCTACTTGTACTCTAGTTTGGAATTTTGTGTGTTACAGACAATGACATCTGTCCCTGTTTCTGTGGTACTGGACTTCACTGAAATTGTCCATGACATTCTTCAGCTGTCTGATGCAATTAATATGTGGCAGAGGTTAATAATGTTGCACTACACACAGACTGACAGTCTGTTAAAAAAAAAACATAATATCTCACATCCACAAGATGTGGATATTTCCAGATTAGAAGCATAAACACCATTACCCATGGTAACTACCCTAGTCCACTGAGCCACACAAGCAGCCAAACAGAGAGTAGTCACTCATCACACAATCAACAGCATAAATATGTACTTTGCTACTCCTGCGTTAAGTGAGACAACAATGTAGGATCAGTTTCTATGTTACTGGCCTGAGATTTCCTGGACTGCTGATATATCATTGATGAGTTACTGTTACAGCAGTTATAAGGGAACACTGCTGTGTTAGGGGTATGGGAACAACACCGCTTGTTCTTCTGGGATAAACAGTAGTCCAAATATAATGTAACCCCACTGTTTAACATCTTCCTTGACTGATGTAGTGAATATTCTATGCATGAGGCCTAGTGACTATCAAAGGACACATAATAATGGACTTGGTATCTGTAGTCCCATGTGGATGTTACTTCTATCCAAATGCCTCATTATATTTACTTGTGTAAATGTAGCAGATCCATACATACAATACCATATCATATTAATCCTTACAAGTACATAGGTTAGAGACGTACCTTGTGAATACAGCAGATGACAGAACTGTAGTTCATGGATGACTCTGATGCAAGCAGTTCACAGCCAATACATGGATAAGTACAGGTTGTGTGGGTTACCTGGCATCAAATTTAATATACGTATGTGAGTGGGAGTAAGGTGTCAGTCCCTAGGTCCCTTGATTGTCAGTAAATGTGCTATATGGTTGCCTTTTAGCCAAAACCAGGGCATACTGAGTATGCCTATGTCTGCCTCCAGGGACTTCAGCAGGGGGTTCCTCCTCTAAGTCCTCCTGTGACTGTGGTTGTGGTGACCTAGGCACTGATGGGGGGCTGTGTAGCCCTTCCCTTTGGTGATTCTGCTGCAGCTGTTTCCACAGGATCAGATTGTGTAGCACAGCACATACTATGAACATATGTGCACATGTGGCTGGAGAGTACTGCAGGGCTCCACCAAATATATCAAAGCACCAGAACCATGACTTCAGAAGCCCAAACACATACTCTATGATGTTCCTAGCTTGTGTGTGTGCCTCATTATGGTATTCTTCTATGGGTGTGTGTGCATATCTGATGGGTGTCATCATCCATGGTTCCAGGACGCAGCCATCATCCTCCAGTAAATGGCTGTGTGGGATGTCCCCCCTAGCAAACATCTGGTGCAGCAGTGCTGCATGTCAGATATTGGAGTTGTGATAACTGCCAGGACTCCCAGCCCAAAAATTCAGGATAATCACCTAGGCATTGCACATGACCTGGCAGTTGATGGAGTAGTACCTCTTGGGGTTGATGTAGATTCTACCCTCTTCATTGGGTAGTGCCTTGATGTGTACATGAGTGCCATCTATGGCGCCCAGTACTTCAGGGTAGTGTGCAACACTGGAGAAGTGTTGCATATTGCAGGCCCTCACCTCAGTGGTGAGGGGAAATATATGTGCTCACTGGCATGTGGTAGCATGGCATCCAGATACTAGTGGAGTATCCTGGATACAGATGCCTGTGAGACCCCTATCATGTCCCCAGTCAGTCTTTGGAAAGTACCTGTAGCTAATATCCTAAGGGCTGTGTTTGTTTCCACTGGGATGGGTTCCCATCTGTTGGCTCTGGGTTTAATTTGAGGGTGGCAAAGCTCAGTGAGTTCTTGTAGTATGTCCCTGTCCACCCTGTAGCTCTCTACAATCTCCAAGTCATGAAGCTCCTGGAAGGATACCCTGGGCCTGAACACTCTTCTCCTTCTCTGTCTAGACTTATTGTCAGCAGCACTGACTTCATAATCTAGCATATACAGATGCAGCAGACCTGCAACAACCCCTAGCATTATCTCAGTTGAAATTCCCAAGTCTGTACTATAATGGTCCACAGTATTGGGGGAAAATCAAAAGGTAGGGTGTATGCATATACAGCTCTGCTGTAGGAGCAAAATGTGTGATTAGCTAACTATGATGCATGCCACCTGTCTGCAATACAATTAACATATTTTCATGGCCCTATTTCAGTGTTTGACACTGTGCATAGCCACA
The DNA here is from genome assembly GCF_019279795.1 of Protopterus annectens. Lineage (NCBI taxonomy): Eukaryota > Metazoa > Chordata > Ceratodontiformes > Protopteridae > Protopterus > Protopterus annectens. The sequence continues at coordinate 1,263,586,530 of NC_056735.1, read as the reverse complement.
CCATGCTGTACAGCATAGTTTACACAAGGGTCAAAATTTCTAATTGAATACATCCAGTTTTAAGAACACACTCAGCCAGGCAGCACACCATGCAAACACGTGCACCTAAGCTTAAAAGAGCTTAGAAGTGAGAGAACACCCCACCAATGTCAGCCATATCCCGTGTAAACATCAACATGTTGTAAGACCCTACACAAAGGGGAAATGCAGACACAGTTACTCCTTTCTGCTATTCAATAACCCCACCTCATTTGCATACATATCCATGCTGACAGCCTGGAACCTACATGCTTCATAGCCCTATCACCTTAGCAACAGCAGCAATGCACCATTGTAGGGATGCTACACACGGTCCTATAATACATTTTTGTCACATAACATAAAATTCTTTTTTTTTCCTATTTTTTTTATTTTTCTATTAAGCATGTTTGTGTACTGTGGAGCATAGTGCAAACATGCTAAGATTTTAAAAAATATATTAATTTAACTCATCCCCTTTAATCTTTCTGACAGACTAATAGTTCTGCTCATATGTGTATGTAGTATTACATTTTCAGGGTATTTATGTCCACATGTCTACAGTTTTACACCTCTTTTTCTCTGTCTAGACTCCTACATGTGGAATTTTATCATGTACACTACTGATACTGACACAGAGTCTGAACAGATGCCTTTCTGCATATTGAATCACTCTACCTCCCTCGTTTGCATGAGATTCACCTGCTTATGAGGCAATTTACATGCTACAGAAATATCCATGTTTGTGCATGCATGTGCGCCAGTCAGCAGTGCTTACTGAATCTTAATATGTTTGCATCCGTGTAAGTATTGTGGCACAATGCCTACACGAATAAAAAAACTTTTAGGCTTTACTAAATCCCCCCCACCATGTTTCCAATGTATAGACAAACTATCCACTTATGCTGTGCTGATGAGGTCAATAAAAAGGACAAAACATGCATGTCCACAGCTAATGGGGTTTGGATTTATTGGGCTGAATGTAACCTTAATGATTTAAAAAGTAAAAAGTCATGGGCATTCATAAGCCATGTAGCTGACACACCTGATGTCCTTAAGGGATCATTTGAATATATCCCATGGACCTCTATTACAGAAGGTTTAAGGTATCACACAATGAAAACTGTAGCTTGACTGGGTTTTTCTTGCAGTTTTTACTGGATGATTTGTCTGTGTGCCCTTTTTGGTTTGGATGTCAGTTGGGATATTTTGCAGGCACCTTAATGATATATTCCTCATCTTTGAGATGAGAAAGGCTCAAGTTTCATGAAGTGTACAGGATAGCTGAACTACTTTTCCAGTGGGAAGGATACAGGCTGGAAGGTATAGAGTAAGAAACAAGACTGAAAGATATTGATTGCATAAGGTAAGTAATTTCAAAAATTGGAAAGAGGAAAAGCTCTACAGAATATGGGTATAATTGTTAATTCTTTAGGATGGCAAGGAAAGAATGATGACTCCATTTATAGTGGGAGCTAAACAGTGCTATAGAATCAGAAATCCAACTTTACTAGATCTAGGGTGGTGCTTATTCCAAAATCAGAGCAAGATGCAAAGGATCCATATACTTATCACCTTATTTTCTTCAACAATATGAACATAACATTTTAGCTGGGTTCTAGTACAGGGGCTGGAAATAAGGTAATTAAATTAGTTGGCCAAGATTAAAAGGGTTTTTTTAAAGGACCCTCATGGCAGAGATGATAATTTGCTTCATGGTAGAGGCAAACAGTGAAACTAGTAGAACTAAGTTGCATTTTTTTTAAATATCTGATAAACATCTAAATTGGCAGAGTGAAAATAATTATATAAATCATTAGTATAGATGGAGATTGTTGAAAGATTCAGAAGATGGATCTAGGTAATATACTGGAATGCTAGTATTAAGACAGCTATTTGAGACAAGCTTTCAAAACAGGTGAAAGTGAAAAAGCAACATACCGGGTGACCTCCTCATTTCTCACTTATTTATATTAAGTATAAAAGTATTGACACAAATGGTCAGGGCCCTTTAACAGAAAAACCTGGCAAATGGAAAACTTTCAGACTATATACAAATGATTGCATACTAATCTGAAATATGGTATGCCTGGCACTACCTGCGTATGGGTTTAGAATGTTATCTGGGGATCCTGGTATATGAAACATAAGGAGAGCACCTTAGTAATGACTTATTATAACTTACTGCTCCAGGTTGTTCAGATCCTCAACAAAAGGAATAATAAGGCTTTTTCTCTGATCGCTTATATAAATATAATTCAAATGACAGTATTACACAAGGATCTGCATGGGGTAAACACCTACCATGAAGAATTAATAGCATGTGGCTCCAAAAGGTAAATGTCCTGTTGTGATGCAGTGGTTGTCAGAGGTAGAGGATATAGGATAGCTCAAGGAAGATTAAGATTAAGAAGTGCTTGGAGGGATGGAATAGGACTAACTGTAATCTGTATGCACTTGTGGTTTACATTACACTTTACAGCAAGGTGGGGGGATGCTATGCTAACAGTAGGTGGTATGCTATTATGGAAGAAAAGAACAAAAGAAAATGTCAGAAATTGTACAGAGGTGAAATGGGGGCATTTTGGGAATAGATGTGTTTCAGTGAGGCACCATATTAAGAATCTGAGGTAGTTATTTATAACAACATTGTAATGAAGAAGGAAGTTGAAATGGTATATTATAGATGATGGAAGCACTGATGAATAAATTACTTAGAAGATTTCTTATATAATTCATAGATTAGTACTAGGCTAACTGCCCTTGTGGGCCATTTTAAACCTAGCCAATTACCTCATGTGAGAATCAAACCCTGCACTTTGTGTTTGTAAGGTAAACACCCTAACCATTATGCCAACCTCCCCATAATGGGGGAAATAAAAAGGCTGATGGATCTTTATGTTTTGGGAGGAATTCACCAGTTTTTAACATTTGCCCATAACTGAATAATTAAGTTACGAACAGTTAGAGGTGGATACAGAAAGGTCCTGTTGCAAATCCTGAAGAAGTTTATTGATATGAAAAATAATGTAATTGTGCAATCTCTTGGGAAGATGTAGGAGATTGTTCAAACTCTTGATTTTCATTGTTCTCACTAACAGTCCAAAAAGTATCAAATCTTTACTTACTTCCTCCTAGTTAATTTTTCCCTGAAACAAACAAAAAGACCCCCTAATGTTAATCACCTTTTATTTTAGAACATAAGAAACATCAAGACTGTCCACCAAGAACTTAATCACAACTAACTGGAATCCTCTATTATCTAAATCAGCCTCTAAACTCATTCCTACCACAGTCACCAGCACACTTCTCAACTTGCAAAGTAAATACTTCTCCAAAGTCACCATACTACTAAACTTGCTAGAAAAGAATGGATCAACAAAGAACTATGCAGACTTTGGGACAATTCCTGAACAATTTTAAAATAAAACCTCTCTCCCCTTGAAAATAGACACCCTTTCATCCTTCTCAGAAATCTTGCCAAAAAAGCCATCCATAGATATAAAGACAACATCCTAATATCTGCTCAAACCAACATGCAACATAACCAGAAAAAATCTGGAATTTAGTCAAAGTACAGGATGACATTCCTCCAAATGAGTTCTTAATGCTGGCACAATCATTACCTCCTCTGGGTACTTAACTCCTCCTGACCTTCTTAAATAATTCTCTACAATTTCTCATAAATCATCAGGAATGACAAATGCATACTGTCCCCCAGCATAAGACACACACAGACACTCAAACACACATGGACTCATGACCCCCCTCCTTTCTATTTTAAAATGAATATAACTAAAAGATCTAAACTTCTTGAAGAATAAAATCTGATTTAATATCTCCCTCAGGTCTTCCCCTGGTTTATCTCAAAGACTACACCTTACATACACGTACACATCTCTGTCACCTATGCTTGGCCGGCAATTATATGCCTGTCTTATGGAAATCAGACATAGTCAAGAAAACTCCAAAACTATCTCCCCTTCAACTATTAAAGATTGTATGCCATCTCAATTTATTATTTTTCTGACAAATCCTAGTTATGATTATATATAACCAAATCTCAGAATGTGTCCAAACATACAGAATCTTCTCCAGTCATCAACATGGTTTCTGGGTTGGCACAAGTACCTTGGCTGCACTATTCACTTTAACAAATGATATCCTTCTTAACATGAATGCCAGTCAACATACAGGCTCAGTATTTATTAAACTAATAAAAGCCTTTGACTTACCTACTTCATCCTTTTAAATTCCATGCCAGTAGGAAGAGTCATCCCCCCAAACTACTGTGTAGTTTAAATCATGCCTGACAAATAGGATATTCTGGGTATAAATAGGAAATGATACTTCCTCCATATAACCCATTCAAAAAGGCACCCCACAGGGTTCAGGCCTTTCCTCTGTAGTCTTCTCATTACTCATCAAAAATATCCTATCCAGTATCCTTCACCTGTCCATAATTCTCTACACTGATGAAATGGTTATCTACAGAACTCTTGCCCTACAGTAAACAAAAACAAGTTAGAAGATGACTTTGACTTATTTCCAGTGGGATGTCACATCATAGCCTCTCCCTGATCTTAAGACCATGCTGTTTAGTACTGCCCAAAGAGTTATTAAAGCATCCAGAAACTGAAATATCTCCATTCCTAACCAGGTGAACCATATCCATTCGTAAACAAGAATCTATGGAAAGATTTCCACACTTCACATATCTTGAAATCTGGCTCAACACAAATCTAAACTTTAATATTGCATACATATTGTCAAATCCAAAGTGAGCTGAGTCCTATTTTGGGTAAAAAAATAAAATTTCACCAGAAGGTACAGCGGCTATTGGGAAAGGAATGTTACTATCACAGTTAGATAATGTTTTCTGTACAGTTGGCATTGTCGCAGAAATGAATCTGAACTTCATTCAGGCCACAGCAAACAGCACTTTCCACTTTATATCAATCATCTTATGCAAAAATATTAGTAATTCTGGCCAAAGCCAACTGGTTACCAGTAGATTACAGGATCACCGTCCTTCTAAGTATGGAGTCATATCTAAAAATTGCTCATCCTAAATGTCCACCCACACAGTTTTAGATCCTGTTCTATTTCTACCCATAACCTTCAACATCACATAACAAATTTTACTCTGCTGATCATGCATTCCCTATTCTACCACAAAAAATATTAGAATCCTTCCACCCCCCCCCCCCCAGGATATTAAATCTATAACACTCTGCATAGTTTCATACAGAAGAAAAAGAAATGCATATTAAAAATACCAAACATCAGTGTTTCATTACTACAGGAATCACTTAACTTATACAAATAATTATTTCACTAACACATACAACTATATTTACTTTACCTCTTTGCACCTGCCATTTCTAGTCTCTATTCCTCTCTCTGTTTCTATCTCTGTCCCCTTCCTCTCCTCCTTGACCCCCTCTCTCACTGTTCACATTGTCAGCAATACATCTTCCCTCAACTTCCATGACCAATCCTTTCTGCTATCCCACCTTTCACCCTTACTTACACAATAGTAGACTTATTCAGCAACAATAGAGTTACTCATCATTACCGCTCTTACATTTTGTAAGCATAAGTAAATGCTTTCTGGTTTCTACTCTCACTACTCTCTTTGTGATCATTTGGCTTGCACTTGTAACCCTATGCTGAACCTGAAAATGGTCCAGAGGGATCAGTTTTCTACCTCAGTTAGCAAAATAAATTGAAATAAAATAAAAATCTGAAGCATTATATATCAATGGTCAGATTAATTTTAAGATTTAGATGGGGTACAACATAGGGAAACATTTTTTTTTACAGAATGACAGCAAGATTTTTCAAAAGGTATGAGAGCTTAAGAATTGTCCCAGTTATGTTCGGCCAACAAATGTGCATGATTCATTGATGGTTCATAGCCTCTGCACAGCTGAGATAGTCCTGAAAGCTAAGGGAAGAAGATGTGGAGAAGGGCCTGCTAACATTATCCATATGCTTTAGGACTTTGTGAAAGCAGAAGATTTATGGCACAGCTACATTTAAGAACTGATAGTGATATTTGATAAATCGGTCCCAAGTAGCTGGAAAGTTGTGATAGTTGGGACAGCAGGGAAAGCACAAATCTGAACAGACAAAAAAAGCTGTTGTTTTAAGTGGCTGGCTCAAGACTGTCATAGTCCAAAGGATCGAAAAATGAAAAATGCTGGAGTGCAAATAGAGTGGGATTACCCAAAACCATACAAAGGAGTTTTAGCAGCTCAAATAGATAGGAGACAAAACAACAAAATTCACAATTGGTGGCAGAGGGCAGTCAGCAGATACTAGGAAGATTAGAATATACTTAAATATGTGCTCGATATGAAAAAGTACAGTAATCTTAAAAGTTGGATTTTGAAGGCCTGTTTTTAAAAAATATGATTTTTTTTTGTTCTTTTGTAAGAACTCATAAAATTGAAGGTTCTTCTTTGGGATGGCATGTGGATGCATTAAGATATTATTTTCATATTAAAATTAAACTAAAACATAACAAACAGAGTTAACAAGTATTAGTGTTCCAGGATTATAATTATTACTTTTTTGTTAAGAATTATCATTGCACAGTGGACATCCTTCCAATAAGTATATTTAAAAAGATTCCTTTTCTACACAAAAATTCATTAATACGCATACATTTGCGGAGGCTCTCAATAAAAACCCGCCCAAGCATCAGGGATCTCCAAAGCAGAAATGCAATCAAACTCCATCCCCCAACACAACCCAAATGACACATAGCCCACAAACTCAGTGTGCCACTCAACCACAGCCCATAAGGCATAACAACGTACCCAACACTCTAGTCATAGGTCACTCTATAGTCAGGCACACTGATGTTCCACTCACCAGGCTAAACAAGGAGAAAGTTACTGTCAGCTGCCTGTCAGGTGCCAGGATCCACCACATAATGCACGCACTCAGGTCACTCCACAACATGTACAGATATAACACTGTCATTGTCCATGTTGGTGTGAATGACTTGAGATGTACCTCCCTGGACTACATGAAAAGAGACATGGAGGAGTTCTCCGATCTTGTAGCCCAGGCAGGAATTACCGTAGCCCTGAGTAGCATCCTGCCATCACCCAGAATGATACCACAGTACAAGGACAAAATGATTGACTTCAACAATTGGCTAAGCTTCTGGTGTCATTCTAAGGGGATCCAGTATTTGTCTGCCTGGGACGACATGATCGACAGACCATGATGCTTTGCCAGAGATAGCCTCCACCTGTCACCCTTGGGATTCCAGATACTGGCTAAGGCTCTTGCCACCCCTATAGTGCCTTTTTTAGGCAAGGTTCAAATGACAAATTTGCCACTGTAACAGGTACAAGCAACCAAAATCTGAGGGTAATGCTACTCAATGCTAGAAGTCTAAACCTCAAAATGCACTCACTCAAGGCACTCCTTAAAATGGAAAACATCGACATCTGTGCAGTGACAGAGACCTGGTTCAAAGCTCCAGAAAGCACCCCTGCATTACCAGGCTATAATTCATACCACACCTTTCGGCCACTTAACCCGGAATGAAGCAATAAAGGTGGAGGCGTGTCCATATTCATTAAGGATATCCACACCTCCAGGCTAGATGCACAGCATAATGCATCTGAGATTATCCAAGTGCAATTAACTCTGGGCAAGACCGCAATCCAAATTGTAACTTTCTACAGACCCCCCACCATGCCCCAGAATTCCCACTCCTCATTTCTTGATACACTGGAAAGTATTAGGGTACAACCCAACACCCTAATAATGGGCGATTTCAACTACCCCACCATTAACTGGGAAAACTACTAATGTACCAACTCTTTTGCTCAACGTTTTCTGGAACTCATAAATTGCAAAGCCTTGGATCAATTATTCACACCCCCACCAGGGCAGTAATAGCCTAGACCTGGTCATTACCAACATGGGCAACCAGTGTTCCATGCCAGAGGTCAATTCCTGGTTGGTCTGATCGGACCACAAGCTAATCACCCTAGACATCCACACCCCCCCCAACCCCAATTAGGGAAACCATCATAAAAAACTTATCCAAAGCCAACTTCACACTTCTTAAGACAGAACTGGCAAACTTCATGACATCCATGCAGACGGACAATAGAGGTATGACTGCTGAATCCTATACAAATGCACTTTATAAACACTTACACGAGTGCATGGATCATGCTATCCCTAATAGTACCAAGATGCTATCCTCCAAAAAAGGAAGCCAATCCGGTGGTCCTCTGCCATAAACAAACTCTGCAACAGAAGAAAGAAACTGTTGCAAAAAAGAGTAAAATCCCATGACTGGAGGAACTCCCTGGTCAACCTCAGTAAGAAGCTGAGATCCCTCATAAAATCCTCCAAAGCTAGTTACGAATACAAACTTGTCACTGACTCTAAAGACAACCACAAAGCATTCTATAGCTATGTCAAGAATCTCAATGGCAACACTCAGATCTGCTCTGAGTTACAGCACAATGGCACTAAATATACAGAACCAACTGATATTGCCAACATCCTGGCAGATAGGTTAACTTTACCCACCTCTCACCCCCTAGAGGGCCCATCTGTATACCAGAAGAATGCAAAGGTTCTGTAATCATGGCTGCACAGGTAAAAAACACACTCTCCAAAGCCAAGAACACAGCATCCATGGGACCTGAAAATATCCCAGGCTGCTTTCTACATGAACTACAGAATGAACTGGCACCCTACCTAAGTACCATGTTCAATAATAGCCTCACCTCAGGCTTTGTGCCCACTGAATGGTGCACCATGATGGTTATCGCACTCCAGGAAGGGGGAGCCATGATGGACTCTGGGAACTACCGCCCCATTAGCCTGACGAGCCTGGTCTGCAAGGCCATGGAACGTATCATCATGAAACTCATAAACAAAGACATTGGTAATCTCCAAACTCTGGACCCTACCCAGTTCGGGTTTGTAAAAGGCAGATCATGTCTCCTAAACCTGACTGACTTCTTTGAAACAATCACCAAAGCCATAGATGAGGGTAAGTTGGTTCACACAGCTTATCTAGATCTCGCCAAGGCTTTCTACACCATCCCCCACTCTGGAATTATAGATAAGCTCACTAAACTAGGAATGAATCCCTATGTCACAATATGGGTTGCCAACTGGCTCATGGACAGAACCCACACTGTGAAAGTAGCAGACTCCAAATCCGACTTCAAACCAGTGACAAGTGGAGTACCACAGGGTTCAGTCCTGGGTCCTCTCCTGTTTGGTATCTACTTCTCTGAAGTACAGGCTAACACAGAAGGTGTTTGGCTAACAAAGTTTGCAGATGACTGCAAACTAGGAGCCATAATCAGAACTCCTAGTGATGTGGACATACTACAAAAGAGCTTCACTGAGACAGATGCCTGGTGTCAAAGCCATGGCCTGAAGCTCAATACCAAAAAGTGTATTTTCATCCCCTTTGGTAAATACTCTGTACCCATGAACTACCACATAAGTGGTAGTCTACTTAATGCCAAAAGTGTGATAAGAGACCTTGGGACACAGGTGGATAGTTGTCTCTCCTTTGATAATCACATTGCCTCAGTGGTCAGGAAATCCTTCTACGTGGCTCACCTCATCACAAAAGGTTTCTCATCCGCAAAAAAGAGGTCATTGTTCCCCTCTACTCATCACTCATTAGACCCATTATAGAGTACAATGCCCCTTTTGGTATGTATCTCAGAAGACATCTACAACAACTGGAAAGGCCACAGAAATACCTCACAAAGAGGATTATTGGCCTCAAACAGATGCCCTATGCAGACGGTCTCAAAAAACTCCAGCTTTACTCTGTCACATATCGCCTACTCAGAGATGATCTCTGCCTAACATACAAAGCTATGTCAAACCCAGAGCTGTTGGACATGCTCCACATAAAGAAATCCCAATCCCTCTGAGCTACATGCTCTAGGGACCTAAACCTTGTCACCACAATAAACAGAACATTCTGGAGGGATAGATTCCTGTCCCAGAGACTTCCCATACTCTGGAACAGACTGCCTATCTGTGTCAAACAGAGTTCCTCATTAGCACTCTTCAAGAAAAATCTTGATGATTGGATGGGAAATAGGAAATTCACCCCAGGGATCACTTCTGTGGCTCTGCTCAACAGGGGCACAGGAAACAATTTTCTTGGATGGTGAAAGCCAGGGTACCTTTTTGGCTAGGCTTATATAGGCCCTAGGGCTAATAGCCTAGTACCTACCTATGAACCTATGAACCTATGAACTTTTAAAAGTTTGATAACGTAATATAAACCCACACAACCACTCCACCCAGATATAAACTCAGTTCTTTCAAAGAGAAGAAGAGACTGCTTCCAACACAAATAAATGAGCAACAAAAACCTAAAGGTAAATCAGGAAAGCTCCATTCCAGCTCTCACCTACATCCAACTACCCAAACTATACCTACTATACTAAATGTTGGTGACATCTACCCAAACACTGGTCCACAATGAGTAGTTAAAATTCTAATTTTTGTCAGTAGTACCACAAAAATAAAAATAAACCAACACCAACTATTAGAAACATCCCCTCACAACAGAACACACTACATACACCAAACCATAAAAACAACCAAACCCAGTCCTAACACATCTCAGCCACTGGCCTCAAAACATTTGAATGGAATACTAGGATTTTCTGTGATAAAATCTCTAAATTGCATGCGAGGATCCATACTAATAACCCATACTGCTTGTTTTTATAGAAAGTTGGATAAACCACACATGAAGAACAAGGAAATCCACCCAGTCGCATGATTTAAAATGGCTGCAATTCCATACATTCAGGAGAGAGGTTGCACTCTTCTACCAAAATACAGTAGAAAGTTCCATATGCCTCAATCAGTACAAACAGCACCAACATTTGACTCAGCAGTGTTGCTCACCTGTTGTTTCAAAATGAATTCATGCAAACTATATAGTCTAGGGTTTGCTGCTTCAACTGCTTCTACCCACCAAGTCCCCTGTGAAGTGTGCATGCATGCTGCTCTAGCTCTACCTCACTCATGGCTGTCCCCTCATGTGAAGAATTTCTGATAATTATCCTGCAAACAACTGAGGGCAAATGGAATCACTACTGGGAGTTTTACTGTCTGAAATAGTCGTATCTCTAGGTCTGCTTCACTCATAGCTGCCCCCCTCCCTCCCACCCACCCAAGTGAAGAATTTCTGAAAATTATTCTGCAAACAGCTGAAGGCAAAGGGACTCACTACTGGGACTTTTACTCTCTGAAATATTCTTATCTCTAGCTCTACTTCACCCATGGCTGCCCCCCCCCCCCACCAAGTGAAGAATTTCTGATAATTATCCTGCAAACAACTGAGGGCAAAAGGAGTCACTACTGGGAATTTTACTGTCTGAAATAGTCTTATCTCTAGGTCTGCTTCACTCATAGCTGCTCCCCTCTCTCCCAAGTGAAGAATTTCTGAAAATTATTCTGCAAACAGTTGAAGGCAAAAGGACTCACTACTGGGACTTTTACTCTCTGCAATATTCTTATGTATGTGTATTCTCTGTTAACTAATTTTTGCATCTAGTTCTTAGTGTTTTTACTTAATTTTATTACATCGGTGTAGTATGCACACTTACAAGGTCTCCCCCTCCTTTTCCCAATCCCTGCCATTGAAATTAACTGCCACTAGCTGTTAGCAGAACACCACTAAACAGGTGAATCTTAGCCCAGATTAGCAGCTCATCTTATAAGCAAAACAGTGCTCTACAGTTATTTAAATTCTCCAGTATTACTGTCTACTGTAAAGTCACCCACGTCCCTTCAAAGCAGTTATTTTTTTCCAGTCACTATGAATAAATAATGGAACACAGTAACTGGCATTATCCCCTGCCATTAAACTACAATGCTGCTTACCTGCATTACTTAGACTCCTGATGCTTTTTTTCTGCAGCTCTTACATCCTAGGTAGGGCTCTAGATCATGTTTCACTACCATCCCCCTACTGAATATCCTCCCTCCTCCCCTTCCCTTGATAGTGTCACATTAGGCTTCCCCATTAGTCCTATGCCTAAACAAACAAAGTGCTCTGAAAATACAGGTTAAAGCTATTTTACCTGCACCCACATACACAAGGTGCTCTGATATTATATATTAAAACTACAAATTTACTCTCTATCATTACCTGCCCTGGAAAGGGCATACTGATTACCTCTGCAGTCTTGTGATCTGTGTGGGTTCCACTCCATTTGCCTCACTATACTCAGCTCACTACACTCCCCTACCCTGCCCCCATTTCCCACCCCCCCACTATATACCCACATTTATTTCTAACCTCTCATCACCTGACCAGAGCCAAACCAATCAGGTACCTCATAATAACATCTTTAGTCACACCCATACCTGACTCAGCACCTATATCTTACACATTATTCTTACTAACCACACCCCACCTTCTCCTTTATTCCTTAACCAGATTACTACCAACACCCAAGCATCACTTACATACAACATGCAAATCACCCTAGTATCAATCTCACTAGCTCTCACAGCACTAGCCTGCATCACATCCATCCAAACTAATATACCACTGGACAATTCTACATTACATACAACACTTACTTCCATGCCTACAAAAACCCACACAAACTTCTTTATAAATTCTACAATATTTAATTATAGCACCATATATATATATATATATATATATATATATATATATATATATATATATATATATATATATAAGTTACACACACCAAAATGCAACACTATAAAAGTATCACCTATATCCAAAAAAGAAGTCACACACAATCAAACATCTACTATTACTCACAATGACACTACTTGCCTCAGGCGACATACATCCAAACCCAGGTCCACATAACACCCCGTGTATATCCAAACAACAGATCTATTAATTCTTAACATCAATGCAAGAAGCATAGCGAATAAACTACCTGACATGCATGCATTCATAGGCCACTGCACTCCTGACACACTGACCATTACTGCGACATGGCTTAAACCAAATATCCAAAATGAAGAAATCCTCCCACCAGGCTATAATATACTAAAACTAGATAGAGCAGGTAAAAAGGAGGTGGAATAGCAATTCTCTTTAAAAATACACTAAATCTCCAAACTCTGCAAACCCCTCTACCTAAATTCAAAAATGCTGAAACACTAGGTTCAGTTCTCTGCATAAACAAAACAAAAAATAATCAATATCCTCTGCTGTTACATCCCACCAGGAAAACAACACTTACATAATTGAGGAAATCTTACAATGGTCTAGAGATAATCTACTACAAGAAGGTATTCTGTTAGGTGACCTAAATACTAACTGGTTATCCTGCAATTCTAACTGCCCCTCTAACCACAACTCATTGATTAACCTACTAGAATAGATAAAAATCACAAAAACAATCCATACTCAATTGGACACTGGTCAACTACTCCAAGCAAAATTACCAGAAAGGCTGTCTACCAGAAAGTCTTAGTGACCACCTCTCCACATTCCTATTATGCAAACGCACTAGCTTACCCAATCCCATAGCTCATAGGCAAATCCCACAAGACTGCAACCTCAATCCTCAAGATCTTAACTCAATTCTAACACAATGTAACTGGGAACCTCTACTAACCCTTGGAGTAGATCAGGCAGTCAGTTACTTTAACAGTACTTTTACCAATGTCCTCAACAGTATTGCCCCAACTAGGAATATCAGAGTAAATGCTAACTATCTACCATGTCTAAGTAGGGACAGCAGAGCCCTACTAAAGTCCAGAGATAAGGCCTGGAAACTCTGGAAGAGGGAAAACACTACCCTATCCAAACAAACCTACCAACAACTTAGGAACCAAGGCAAAAGGCAAACCAAAATTGACAAACAGAATTATTCCCTTAATGCCAAAACAAAACACTTAAGAAACCCACAAAAACTTTGGCAAGCCATCAACTCCTTACTGAAATCAGGCAAAACTGCCACTCCTACACCCAACTCAGCCAATAATGACATGGATACAGCCTCTAAATTTAACCACCATTTCAGTGTCTCTGTTCTAGCCTTATCTAACAATTATCCAAAATTAACCATTCATATTCACCAACCAAACATCCAAACAGCAATCCCCCCCTAACTCTCTCACCTGTTCCTATCTCATCAATTAAGAAACTCCTTCTGAAACTTAAACCTACCACCCTTGCAGCTGATAATTTACCTGCCAACTTTCTAAAAATGGCTGCTGAATCCATATCCTACTCTGTGTCCATCCTTACTATCCGCTCCATACAAGAATCCTATATCCCTCACCTGTGGAAAGTATCATGCATTATCCCTCTTCATGAAGGTGGAAATTCTTACGACTTCTCAAATTACTGTCCAATCGCCATTTTATCTCCCCTTTCTAAACTTCTACAGAAATGCATTCACTTTCAAGTCATGAAGTTCCTGGACACACACAAACTCCTGTCCACCACACAACATGGCTTCCGGCTACATCACAGCACAACTACTGCTCTTCTTTCCTTTACTAACATAGTTAACCAACACAGGCATAATAATAACTTCACATCTGCCATATTTCTGGATCTCTCCAAGGCATTTGATATGGTCTCACACACCATACTACTAGATATTCTAGCCTCACTATCCTTTGCCCCATCTACTATTGTCTGGTTCAAGAATTATCTATCTGACAGGCAGCAGTCTGTCCAGTGGCAAGATATACTTTCCCCTCAACTTCCAACTTCCATAGATGTACCACAAGTCCCAATACTAGGCCCACTTCTCTTTTCTATTTTCACCAACAACTTACATACCACAACCAAGCAGGCCTCACTTATACAGTATGCAGATGATTCCACTCTAATCTGCTCATCCCCTTCCCTCCCCTCCCTTCAACAACTCATCCAAGAATCCTTTAGCTCTGTGGAAACATGGATTACTGGCATCCAACTCATCCTGAACCCCAACAAGACTAAATTATTGCTATTTAACCCCAACAAATCAAAAATTACTCCTCTTTCCTTTACTGTCACTTCCAGATATGGTACCACCATTTCCACTTCAACCCACACCAAACTCCTGGGCATCGAAATTGACAAAAACCTTCACTTCGATGTCCATATATCCCAAACTATCAAAAAGGTTCACAAAAATGGGTACACACTAAAGGCTCAAAAACTTATTCTCAGATCAAGCTAGAATCACCCTAGCACAAACTCACCTATTGTCCACACTAATGTATGCAATACCTCTTCTTACCCATATCAGAAAAACACACCTGCATAAACTTAACTCATGCTATAATAAGATTGACAAGTTTGCTAACAACTCCTCCTTCAAAACACACCACTGTATAGCTCTTAGGGACCTTCAATGGTTAGAATTTCCACAACTTCTCAGTTTCCACCAGCTAGTCATTACTTACAACATTCTAAAATATCCTGATAAAACCCCATCACTAGGGCAACTACTAACTCAATACACAGCAAATTACCCCCTCCGCTCTAATGACAAATCACTCCTCAGTATCTCTACGGCTAATAATACTGCTGGAAAAGCACTATTCTCCCACACAGTTGCTAAAAAATGGAATACCCTCCCCCTTCAATAACAGCAAGCTCCTATGCCTCACACTTCAAAAACACCCTAAAAGCACACCTACTGAATACATGGTTATGTCCATGTATTATATAAAAATAAATGCTTCCTACCTCTCACCCTCCATTGACAATTATGTCTTCTAATTACTTCACTGTAATGCTCTACAATACTAACAGTTAACCTATCGCTAGTCAGTAGCTCATCAACCATGATCACTGCTGACATATATTCTGCGTGTATTCTTATTTCAAGCCAGAAAATGTGAATAATGTTGTTTTAATATGTCTTGTCTGTCTAAAAATTCCTACATCTAAATATCTGTTATGTCTTGTCTGTCTATAAATTCCCACATGTAAATATCTATTGGTGTTCTTTACTGCTAGCTTGTTCTTATAATTCTGTTTAAAACATGTATTATTGTTATAATTCTGCATAAAACATGTATTATTGCTATAATTGTGGAGCTTTTCTCCCTGGGCCTCTGCTGTAAATGGACCTACTCCAGTCGGACTTTCCCAGTAAACAAATGTAAAATAAATAAATA
>NC_056735.1:1263500351-1263567851 GCF_019279795.1 Protopterus annectens | reverse complement strand
TGCACACACTACATCCCACAACAAATACCGGAACACCATAACTGTGAATTCGACATTTCCAGATTCGCGGTTATGGAGTTTCACGATTTTAAAAATTTGACTTTATGGTTTTGAGATACTGAAATTCGATATTTCAGCATTTCGAGATTATAAAGTGGAACTATATATATATATATATATATATATATATATATATATATATATATATATATATATATATATACACACACACACACACACACACACACACACACACACACACACACACACACACACACACACACACACACACACACACACACATACATATATGAAGAGAAAGAAGGAGAGAGAAAGGTATGCATATACAACTATATCTATATATGTATATGCATATATACAATATAGACTGAGAGACATATACTTCAAAGCAAAAATTGTTCTACTAAATTCTTAGCTGGGTAACAACCTGCAATGATTAAGAAATACTTTTTCTTTGTGATCCCAGTATAAAGTGGTCCAGTCAATAACCTAACAGCCCCTACCACAGAATCAACTTATATGGTGTAGCTTAGTTAATCAAAGATGCAACAAGACATGACAAACATACAGAAAAGCTGCCTTAATAGCTTGAATTCTGTTCTGTAATCCATCCAGAATTATTCAAGATGACATTCTGCTAGACTCAATAAGTGAGCACTACCCAATCTTTGTCACCAAGGGATATCAGAAAACATCCAAAAAGGTATGTATTTTCTCTGTATGATGCCCCACAAAATGTAACAGAGATATTATCATAGAAGCCATAAAGCATTGCAGGTGTGCTCCTCTGTAAGAATCCCCATAGACAAAGGAATGTTGCATAACTTAAGTTAATTTTCTTGAACATTCTGGGCTGTCAGACATCAATATGAACTCAAAGAGTCAAACTTAAATATGCTATCTGGCTGACCCATACAACAAAGCAATTACTGAATAAAAGAGACAAGGCCTGGTCCACCTCGCGTAAGGGAAAAGCAATCCAACTTTCAAAACTAGTGTCATTTTAGAAAATGTTAACCATGTGAAATGTCTCTGCCCACTTCCTTGAGTTCTGTGATATGAACATTGAATGGATGAAGAAAAGGACTTAAATATAGTAAGTCTGATATGGCCATTTCTCAGTATATTGCTTGCCCCCACATCAGGAGGTGCAGGGGAGCCCTGTTTAAAGTAGAAGAGTAATGTTCAATATGCTCTTGTCTCCTTTATTTTCTGTATTACTTTTTTTTGGTGTGTCGGTGTTCAGCTTTATGAGTGCCAACATTTCAATAGGAAGTTTTAGAAATCTTGCCAAAAAAGCAAGTAACCCAAGAGAAAACAACTTGATACTCCTATGCACAGTTTACCAGCTACAACAATCCCAAATAATGTTGGAACTCTATAAATAGTCTCATATTTTCTGGTATAAAAATCACAAACCAATCATCTATAATCAGAAACAAGTAGTACAGGAGCTTCAAAATTCAATGAACATTTTACATCCTCAGTAATAAGCATTACCATGAAAACATACAAAAACTGATAAAACAAAACAACTTGCTTGCTGTTCTAATACAAAGTAATTTTACTCTTTTCCTCTAATCCAATATCTACTCATATAATAATAAAAAAAAACTCTTACTAAAACTAAATTCCACCACTCTAACTGCAGACAACCTCACAGCTGAATACCTCAAGGCAGCTACAGAAGCAATACATTATCCATTCTCTGTTCTTGTAAACAGGTCACTTAGGGAGTACAATGTACAATATTTTTTTTGAAAACATTGTTCATAATGCATCTTCATAAAGGTGGTTTCTCCACAGAGCTATCAGACTATAGAATCATTTCTATGCTATCCCCACTATCCAACCTCATGGTGTGTTGTCATGTTTTGTTTGTTAAAAATAAAAAAAAAAAATAACTAACAATGAGTTTCCATTGGCTGCTGTGCTGGTAAACCCTCAAGGGCCTTCGAGGAATAGTCAAATAAGGGACTTATCTCTAAGCTTTGGTATTGGTTCCTTGTTTTTTTCATCTCCCAGATAGAGCATCCCACATGCTTCTACTGCACAGGCCTCTCCCTGGTCTCAAAAGTGACTGTATACCATAATTCAGCAGTCGTGTAATCAAAGTGCCAAATGGCAGGAATCCTACTCCATGTGCCTACCCACTGAAACAGGAACTCCTCAAGGATCTATCCTGGGCCTCTTCTCTAACATCTTCATTAACAACATTCAAGACACTCCCAACCATGCCTCCATTATATAAAATGCCGATGACTGTACACCTGTCTGCTCTACCCCAGCACTTTACAAATTGCAGGCCATCTATGATGGTCCCTACTCCAGGCCATTAATTAAGGAGCCTCAATCCTCACCACTGACACTGGTGAGGGATGGCCACTAAGAACAAAACTGGTTACACACAGTCCTTTCTGATGCAGCTATCTGCACCAAGCACAATTTCCCTTAGGAGCACACAGGGAGTACACTCCAGACCTGGGGCTAGACTCTCTCTCTCTCTCTCTCTCTCTCTAAGACTCCACACTGACCACTTTGGAGTCCCCGTTCCAAGTAGCTGACACACACACTTGGATATTTGATTTTTACACAGACACACACAAAGGCACACACACACACACACACTCACAGGCACACGCACACACACGCAGACACGCACACTCTCACACACACACACACACGCACACACGCACACACACACACACACACACACACACACACACACACATACACACACACACACACACACACACACACACACACACACACACACACACACACACACACACACACACACACACACACCTGCCTAGACTATAGGGTAATTATGCTGCCACCAGTCAGCTAATCTAACACTCTTACAAGGGTTCCCAATTATACTAAGTAAAATTAATACTAATACAAATGGTAGCGTTTGACCAGTGCAGCAAGGCTTTCAGGAGTGGCCACGGTTTCACTAAAATAAGCATAAGTACTCTTAAGATGTTAAAAGTATTCTGTAAAAGACCAGCCACAATGAAAGCTATAGGAATATTTAATAATAAAATGTAAAATAGAAAACATGAAAATACTAAATATCTAGTTATAATAAACACCAGAATTTCAATCACAAGAGATATAAAAAATAACACAATTGGATACATTCACACAGATGCAGAAAAACAATACTTAACTAATCTTACTATATTTTCCTGACTGACTAAAGAATTACTGGTCCCTAGTCAAGTTACTTACTACAGCAAGGCATGATGAGGTGTGTGATTATGGGATATCTGTCAGTGATCTTTCCTGTCATGTCCCAAAAAACAAAGTGCTGCTATGGAAATTCCATCATATCTCTTACTAATATCTAAAGAATCATTCCATTGCTGGTTATAGAATGACGTCACATCTGATCACCTGACTCTGGTGCAATACAATTTTTATGGCCTAAACCAACCTTTTTCATTTTAACCTATTTTTCAAAATTAGCTGGACTGAGATTAACCTCTTCCGTTCCAGAATTCCCTGTTAAAACATATGCATTTAATCAATTAAAATACTACTGTCTGACATACACGTATGTCTCTTTGCTCTCTAGCAGGGCCCACTGTTGTTGCATTTCTAACACAATCAACATTACAAATACATTTTAACACAAGCATCTGTACAAATCAGTGTGATAGTCAAATGACAGCATTATTTACAAAACTCCAGATAGCTATGCTGGCATATGTTACACATGCACTGTCCTACTCTCCCTGGCACAGATGGCACTATCTCATATCATCACACCATCCTTCAACAATCATTGTCATCTATTGAAAACTGGCTATAATAATCCAAACTTTTACTTAACCTCCAAAAAACTGAACTGAAGATAATCATTTCCACTCTCCAATTACACAAGATCCTAAAATTAAATATTTTTTCAGATAACAAAACCAAGATTGAACTAGTCTCACATGCAAAACTGTGAAGCATTACAGTTGGGAACAAGCTTTAATTTGATGACACATTCACCTGGATGCACAGAAAACTAACTGCAACTTGAGAACCCTTTAAAAATCGAAATGCTTCTTCAATAACTAAAGTAGAAAAGCCATTGTACCTACCCTTCTAATTCAATGTCTACTTTATTCCTCAACCTTATTCACCATCTTCCATTAATTGCAGTTAGCAAAACTACAACAATGTTACAATAAGATAGCTATGTACACCACCAATCTGACCTTCAAAACTCAATGTTTTATAGCCCTTAATAAACCACAGTGACTTGAACTACCTCAACCTCTTGCCTTTTCTCAGTAAAAAAATGGCACATAAAATACTTTACTGTTGTAGAATGATCCCATCCATATCCTCCATGTTCACCTGGTATACGCTCCCCAGCAAATTACAACCCAAAGACTAGAGGCAAACCAAACCACAAAAATGAAAAAAAAAATATGCATAGAAATGTCCCATACTCTGTTAAAAAACTATGGAATAATAGGTAAACTGCTTCTTGTAAGAAAGGCATTGCTGAAGAATTTTCCTGCACTGCAACACACGCTAACTAAAAGTTTAAATCCCCCCATTTCGTTTTTCATTTACTTTGCTTCACTGGTAAACGGAACCTTTGAGTACTATGCTACTACAGGAAACCTGAAAATAAAAATCTTAGCAAGTCAACAGAATTGAATACAAATTCTATCAAGGAAACAAAAATGCATGATCTAGTTTAAATCTCTTCCATCTAACATCGCATTTACTTTGCTACAGTGATAACCAGAACTGCCAAGTGCATCACTAAAACAGGAAAACTGAAATAAAAGTTAATGAGTTAATAAGATGACATAAGTGAATGCAATTTTTGGCAAGGAAACACATACCCCCAGATTCTCAAAAGCTTGCATGGAGTGCAAGATCAGTGCATGTGTTCAAGCAGGCAATATGTCCACCATGCGATCCAGGAACAGCCTGCAGGGGCGTGCAAGAGCGCTCCTGCACTAGTTTTGAATGGACTAAGCCCTGGTATGCAAATCACCCCATTTGCAGGTGAAACCCATGCAAATGAGGTGATTTTGCAATTCAGGAAGCTTGCAACAGTCCGTGCAAAACTAGTGCTAACTGCAGAAATGTACTCTGTTAGTACCGAGTACATTTCTGCAAAATCCAAAACGGAGCTATGCCATCCCCAAATAAAGGCTGCATATCATGTAGTAAGCATGCCAATGGCCAAGTATAAGGCCATTGGCATTACAAACATAAAAAAATACAAAAATCAACTTTTAATTTTATTTAGCCGATCTCGGCTGTTTCAGCGTAGGGCTGCGGCGCGCAAACGAGATCGAGGGGAAAATAATAAAATAAATCTAAAATAAGCAGTCTAACTAAAATCACTATTCTGCCATGCAAGTCAATGGCAGGCAGAAGACAGCATGGCCAGTGAGCAGTGGTTGCTAAGGGGGGAGGCTCAGTGTGAGATGTAACTATGCATCAGCAGCCAATCCTGTGCAAACGAGGGGAATGATAGTGAATCCCAGCATGCTAGTCAGGTCCCAACAGTGTAAGAGTATGAATAGCTTGGTGCAAGCCTAGGAGTTAGCCGACATCATAGGGGTGTGTGTCAGGCATACTGTAAGCAGATTGGAGCCCTATGGCTCGGGTTTGCTCCTAGCTTAGCACAGCTAAGCTAGAGGGTGGGTCTAAACCTGCTTAGCACTCTTTGTAAAGCCTAAGCAGGTGTGCGCACCACACACCAGGTTTTACAGGAAGAAAAAAGAGGTTAAACCAGGAAATAGCAGCAGTGTGCACAACTGAGCACTCTGCTTGTGCGGCGCGCACACAGCGTTAAACAGGAAGACAATGGGAAGGGAAAACAGCAGTATGAAAGTAATCAAGGAGAACTAGCTTAGCTGGCAGGTGAAATGTATCAGTATCAGCCAATTACACAGGCAGCAGACCAGCCCCACCCAGAACACTACTGTAAACTAAGCAAACACCTTCCCCCTGGTTTTCCCACACTCTACACCACTGGTGTAAACAAGTGGGGAACATTTAACACTCACAACAGCAAAATGATAGGGGCTGCAATAGCTATCATACAACTTGTGGAAGAAGCTGAGGGTGGTGAGGATGTGAATGCTGTCAACCAACCCACAGTGAGAAGACATAGAAGAGTGTACAAACCCAGGGTAACCTACCAGGGGCTACGTGAGCTGGAGATAGTGGAACACTATAGGTAGACAGGGACCTCCTACAGCAAATTGTTGAGCTGTGCCGGCCACACCTGACACACAGAACTAACAGAGTGGAACCCATCCCAGTGGATACCAAGGTATGTGTAGGCCTATGAATACTAGCTACAGGTACCTTCCAAAGACCAACTGGGGATATGATGGGGATTTCACAAGCATCAGCATCCAGGGTATTCCATCAGTTCCTGGATGCCATGTCAGCACATGTCAGTGAGCACGTATATTTCCCCAACACCCATTTAAGCATTGGCCAGCAATATGCAACTGTTCCACCAAATAGCAGAATACCCTGAGGTAATGGGTGCAACAGACTGCACGCACATATGCATCAAAGCACCACCCAGTTAGTGGGGTAGGGTCCACATCAACTGCAAGGGCTTCCCCTCCATCAACTGTCAGGTCGTGTGCGATGCCCAGGGCATAATAATGAATGCGTGTGTGCTGGCTGCCCTGGAAGCTATCACAATTCCCACATCTGGCATCTGATGCAGCTGTACCAGAGATTTGCCAATGGGGACATCCCTCACAGTCACCTAGTGGGGGATGCTGGATATGCACTGGAGCCATGACTGATGACACCCATCAGAAATGCACACACACACGAACAAGAACTCTATAATGAAGCACACGCACAGACCAGAATTATAGTAGAGCATGTTTGGGATGCTCAAGTTCTGGTTCCGGTGCCTAGACACATCTGGTGGAGCCTTGCAGTACTCACCAGCTACATGTACCCAAATTGTCCTTGTATGTGCCATGCTACACAATATGATCCTGCAGAAACAGCTGCAGCAGGAACAGCATGCGGCAGGGACACACAGCCCCCACCATTGCCAAGGTCTGCACAGGCACAGACTGACTCAGAGGAGGAACAACCTGAGCCTGCCCCAGTAGGCAGAAGGAGGCATGCCCAATATGCCCTGGTCTTGGCAAAGAGGTAACACATAGCACATACACTGACACAGGTGGGACCCAGGGAGTAACACCTCTCTCCGACTCTCACATACAGTAAAAGGGATGTCAAACATTACACTGCTTGTGCCTAACCATGTGTAGGGAGTGTACTATGTGCACCCAACATAGGCAGCCCTGCAGCATCACCCTCAATACTGGGACACCCACAAGGTAAGTGACTCACACATGTCGGTCAGGGGGAATCACATACCCAACAACAGTCACAGCCAGTAGGACAGGTGTAGACAAACACAAACAAAGGCTGTGCTATGGCCTCTAAATGAGGCCTTTTGGTACCCCCCCCCAGGCCTACGCAGATAGACTATAGCAGATCAGGCAGTGGGATGTCAGTTCTGAAGGGTAGGAAGTCAGAAACTAATATGTAGGTAATTAAAACCTAAGACACTCCCTACAATTGAATTGCTCTACTTTGGTAAGGCTGCTGATGTCATCCACCTAGAAATACATCCCTGGAAAAGTTGTATCCCAGTAATCCCTGTGGAGTATCCCATAACTGTATACTACTACTTACTACTATAGTATGATAAAATAGTTAGGTAGGAGTTCAGTTCCCAGACATGGCAACTGTGTGTGCATGTGTTTGTCTGTGTAAAGGGCAATGCTTTGTAGGGTAGTCACACTAACTACAATTCAAATGCTCATCTTTGGCAAGGCTGCTGATTCATGCACCTAGAAATACACCTCTGGGTAGCTATACCCCAGTAATCTCTGTAGAGCATCCTGCAACTGTGACCTGTTGTAGTTTGATGCATTAGTTTGGTAGCTGTTCTAATCCCAGACATAGCAAGTGTCTGTGTTGAGACCAATGCTTTTTAGGGCAGTCACACTCCTTACGCTTCAAATGCTCATCTTTGGCAAGGCTGCTGATGTTATCCACCTTGAAATACACCTCTGGGAAGTTGTAGCATAGTAATCTCTGTAGCAAGTCCTATAACTGTGACCTATTGTAGTGTGACATATTAGTTAGGTAGCTGTTCTATTCAAAGACATGGCAAGTCTGTCTGTGTAGAGAGCAATGATTTTTAGGGTAGTCACACTCCCTACAATTCAAATGCTCATCTTTGGCAAGGCTGCTGATGTCATTCAACTAGAAATACACCTCTGGGAAACTGTAGCCCAATAATCTCCATAGTGCATCCTGTAACTGTGTACTGCTGCAGTTTGATAAATTAGGTAGGTAGCTGTTCTACTCCTAGAAATGGAAAGTGTGTGTGTGTCTGTTTAAAAAGTAATGCTTTTTTAGGGTACTCACACTCCCAACAATTCAAATGCTCATCTTTGGCAAGGCTGCTGATGTAATCCACCTAGAAATACACCTATGGGAAAAACACAGCCCAGTAATCTCCATAGTGCGCACCATAACTGCAGCTCCTATAGTGTAATATTGAACTCTATTAGGGGTTCTATACCAGTACATGTCAGTTGTGGATGTTTTGTGTGTGTTTCAATGTCTGTGTGGGGAGCAATGCATTTTAGGCTAGTCACACACACTACATGTCCAATGGCTTACTTTGGCAGTCCTGCTGATGTCATCCAATGTGAAATACTCCTTTGGGGGAGGTGTACTCTTTGGCATGTACTATAACTGTGTAGTGTAATAAACTAGTTAGATAGGGGTTCAACTTCCAGACATAACAGGTGTGTTGTGGGAGAGACACCTGGGCCCAATGTAGGGTTGGTTTTGTAAATGTCTTTTATGGTGGCTCTATATGACAATGTCCACTGTACAGGGATAACAGATGTGAAAAAGCCAAGAGGCTGGGGTGCAAATCCATACCCATACATATGACATCACAGCCAGGCAATCACAGTTAGCAACCCCAGTATTACCCAGAGCACACTCTCAACCCATGTTTTACACACACACATACACGCACACATACACACACACACACACACACACACACACACACACACACACACACACACACACACACACATGCTGAGGCAACACCCAATATGTGTGAAGTACACTGCATATTGGTAACTGATAGTAACTATGGAGTGATTGCAGTGGCTTACAAAGGGCAAGGCACCCTGTCCATCTATCCAATAGGCACATATATGCAGACAGTACACCTTCCACATGTTCCCCACTGGACAACTGCAACATCTGTGATACCATCACATGTGACCCACAAAGGACATGCCATGCCTAAAAACATGCCCTGTATGGACAGATGCCACTGACGCTAGGGAATGCCATTAACATGCTATCAATGTAGGTGCAGGGTTAACCTGCTGTCCATTACCAGTTCCTGCCACAGGTGGCCAAGACTGGCACATCTGATGATAATCTTGTGTACACAACATGGGCCCAGCACCCCAGGTGTACATGCATGTGGGAGGTGTGCACATCCCAGACACCATCCATGTCATGGACTAGGGAATGCATACATGATAAGTGATGAACAGCATTGGCCACACACAATAGCCACCCAGGTGACTGGATGGTGGATATAATACCCACCTGTGCGGGAAAATGCAAAAACCACAGGCCTGAGCCACAATGCAGATCATGTGATCTGATGCCAAGGTGTACCCATCACCAAGCCTTGTATAGCCATCTGGCAAAGTCGACCACCACATACCCGGGCAGAAATGCACCGATACATGTCAGTACTGGCACCCTGTGTGTTTGTGTGTGTATTGTATGATGCGTATGATCACATCCACACTCACTACAACCCCCAGTGGCATACTGAAGCATGCTGTCTGATGTCAAACACCTCCTCATACCCTTTGCCCATATAACCTCTGTATGATCCATGTGGTGCATGTGATACCTGCACAGTAATGTGTTGTGGCAATCTCACTAGTGATGAGCTGTATCCGTGGCCCTGGCAAGTGTGTCAATGTGTGTGAGTCCCTATGAGAGTGTGGCTGTGTTGACGCTGGCACCTGTTCATGCAGACAGGCATGTGTACATCACCTACCGTATAGCTAAAATAGCCCTGTGACAGATGTCACTCATCATCACATATATGTTCTGCAAACTCCACAACATGTAACCTACATGGCACATCCAGCAACTGTATAGCATTGTGATAGCACTACATAGTCATCAGGGGTTTGATACCCTGTTCTGGTATGTGTGTGACACAAACATGCTTAGGTTTTTCTCACCCACCCCTCCCTGATTTGTCGATGCCTCTGTCTACCTCTTTTACTCCCTCACTGGTATATGTGGTGAACTATACCTGCTTTTCTTAGGCAGCAGAGTGTGTATTTTAGGTAATGCTCATGATCAGCTGATGGCCTCTGCACACATTCCAGCCCTCCCCTAGCTGATTGCATGTGGAACAGCTGTGGTAGCATTCCCATAGCCAATTGAGTGGAAACACACTCCAATATCTAGGAACATCATGTTTGTGTTGGTCCTTTTCATTCACTGAGAGCAGGAACTTGTTCTGTTGTTTGGCAAACGACATCCCAGATGGAGTGGGGATTTACCTCTGACAACATACATTGTGGAAACAGGCCAAGACACAGGAGGGGGATGTGCCTGACCTGACTACAGACTATAAGTGCTGCTATACTGCATTCGGAACAATGTTGGTTTAACAGGGTGTGTGCGGATATGGCTGCCCTACATGTCTTAATACCTGCCATATCAGTTGAATGTTTATGAGGTGTTCCCATCTGTAGGGTCATCTGCAGACTGGGCAGTGTGTGGTACCTTTGGTGTCATATGTTACCCACAGAACATGTATCTGTGAACTGCAGGAGGTAGTATGAGGATTGCAGTCTTTAGATAGTGAAAGCCATGACAGTTACTGACTTCATATCCCTCATAGGACATATGTTGCAACAAACCCTGTTACAACAGTAAATGTATGATGTTATCACAGCAACATGTCAATATTGGCCCTGCGTATGTGCTTCCAGCCACAACTTAGTCAACATCTGTACATATGTCATGCATTAAGAGGAGCATATGTGCTGTGCATCATAATTAGTGTCATCACATCTGATAACAAGACAGTAAGATATCAGACTGCTACACATGTTATGTACAGTAGGGGTTATATTTGATGACATAACCTGGACATACTGTGGTTGTTTGTACAGTACTGAGGTCTGTGCACTTATGGTGAATGTCAACAGTGTGCGTATTGTTAATATGTACCTTGGCCTGTGTACAGACTGTGGTAGTTGTCATCGTCCTAGGTCCTGTCCTATCTGATGTTACATGCTGCTCCACTGTATGTTACCATATTGGCTTACATGTTTGTAGGGCCATACACACACATGTCCCATACCACAGTCAGCCATCAGACCAAACTGTGTAGCGGCCCAGTACATGTAGGGTTAGTGTGTGAGTGGCACATATGAGGATGGTATTGAACAGATAGTCCATATACTGTAATATTATGCTAGCTTGAATATGTGGCTGTGGCTGTATTCACATTGGTTGTGGTTATGCACTTTCCCACAGGTGTATCTTACCCTGTGCTTTGACATGCCTGTACAGCCTGCTATATATGCAGGTACCTGTGCATTCCCCATAGGAGATTTAGGCCAGTGTTGAGCTAGTCTGCCTGTAGCCTGCACAGTGCATTATTACATGCCTAGCAGCTTAGTGTACTTACCCAGTGAGATGTCATGTGCAGATACTTGCCAGATGTACTGCTACCGGGCCTCCCTTAACAGTCATGTATGTTAGACAGAGCAGTGGGATACTGTACAGATGTATGCCAATATCTAGTGGATAGTATGTGGCCATGGCACCCCTGTACCAGTGGTTATTATGTGTCAGGCCACACAGGGGTGTGTGAATGCATAACCTATGGTGGCATATGTATACCAGTTATTATGTGTTATACCCATCTAACTGGCTGTTAACATCCATATTGTCAGGCATGGTACACATGTTTTGCACTAAGGGGTTATGTGTATACCTCTGGACTGTACAGAGTGTGTCAGAATGTCCACACATATTGGCCAATATCTCTGCTGCAGTCGACAGGGGTTGTACGTGTTAGCAGCGGTGCTTTACTATGATGTCCTTAGGATGTCTGTCAGTAGGCAATGGCACACATGTGGAAAGCAGCTGTGACCCGCCACACACACCATGTCTGTGAAGACAATCCCAGTTACAGTAGCAATAGTATATAGAACTGCAATAGTACACAAATAAAGGTTTTCCATTTCTGCAAACTTGTATGTGGTGTTTTTTCCTATGACCTCTCTGTGGGTATATGTTGCAGTCGATGATTGTCATTTGTATGGGTGGCCCATACAGTGTCCAGTTATTCAGGTGTGAACTGTGGGCATAGTGGCTGTTCCATATTTTGTGCACCTTCTACATATATATCTTACTGAACATATCTCTGCGTGTGTATGTGTAGTCACATGTATATCTATGGGTCAACCTGACAACACTGACGCACTACAACACCGACAACGAAATCACCGACACCACATAACTGAGAGTTCACAAACATGAAACCTCACATGCCCGACACACCACAATCCCGACAATCAACAAACAAAACAAATCCCCGGTCCAAAAAGCACACACACAACGCAAGCACACCAAAATCCTTACAAACCCAAACTAAACCTTACATACACAGCTATCTATAACCTTAACTCAAACCCTAACCCTAAGGTCCGTCACTATCGCACACTCACCTAACCCGCGCCCTAACCCTAACTCACTTAACCCGCCCCTAACCCTAAAGGCTGTCACTATCGCACACTCACCTAACCTGCTCCCTAACCCTAACTCACTTAACCCGCCCCTAACCCTAAAGACTGTCACTATCACACACTCACCTAACCCGCACCCTAGCCCTAACTCACTTAACCCACCCCTATTCCTAGAGTCCGTCAATATCGCACACTTACCTTACTCGCACCCTAACCCTAACATCCGTCACTACCACATACTTACACAGCCTTTTCACATGTCGGTGTTCTCAGCGTCGGGGTTTTCATCCGTCGGTCATCTCAGTTTTCGATCTTCTGGTGTCGGTGTTCTCATCGTCGGCGTTGTCAGCTTTCGGCGTTGTCAGGTAGACCCATATCTATATATCTACATATATGTATTTGTGTATATGTATTCTGGGGATGTTGATAGCTTCCACATTTTACATGTCCTATGGGAGCCAGACTGTACTGCATGATATGTTACCAATACCAGCCTGACATCATACAGATGAGATGTAGTACTGTTAACATCTTGTGCCCATGTCAAGTCAGGTCCTGGTTATGAGATCTGCAACACTTGGTAGTGTATCGCAGGGTGGACATGTTTGGCTGTGGGGAGGGGTATGCCTATTCGTACAAGATGTATATTTTTTTGGAGCCTCTCAACCCCATTAACGGTGTATGTGGACATTTGTTTTTGTTAATCTACCATTGCTATCTACAGATGTATGGCCACATATACCTATATGTGTGTATATATATATATATGTATATATATATATATATATATATATATATATATATATATATATATATATATATATATATATATATATATGCTTACATATATATGACTATGTCCGTATATACCTCCATAGATATATATCTGCATACATATATGTACCTTGCTGTGTATATGTAGACATATAGGTCTAGACATATATATGTGTCAATGTAGGCATTTGCATGTATATATGTTCATATATATTTATATATATATATATATATATATATATATATATATATATATATATATATATATATGTATATATTTGTAAATATACATATATAGATATTTTGTATCTGTTTAGATATTAATATATTTACACACACACATACATCTAGATGTTGGCAGATATTCTCTGTACTGTTGCATGACTGGGCCAGATGATATGTTTCTGAAAACATGAAATTTATATATATTTTGCATGGCTTAGTGGTAAATACCTTTGTGTATGGTATGCAGGTTCCTGGGTTTGAGCCATGCAGAAGCAGTTTGTTTTGTTGCTGGGCAGAACATGGGACATTGGATACAGACTGATTAAGGCACTTTAAAGCAGTGCATCTTCATTAGACAATAAGTTATCAGGAGGGGAAACTGTAGTGTCGTGTGTTTCCCGTTTACCTGAATTAGACTTTCTTATTAGGTTTTGTGTGCATACCGGGCAACCTTGTGTACCACGTATGCTTTGCGATACCTACAAATAAAACCACTGGTGTAAACAAAGTCTCCTGAAGTCTATTGTTATTACCAGGAAAACATTCGTCCCATGTGGGACGACCCAAAAATTGAATAACGTTCTTTGTGGTAACACCATGGGCCAGATTCAGGAAGCCTCCATGTAAGAGTTATAACTCTTACACGGAGGCTGCAGTTAAACGGTGTGATGTCAGCATGTCATGCATATGCATGAGGTGCATGAGGCATGCTGAATCACACTGTAACTCTTACACGGTCCATGTAAGAGAGTAGGGGGCATGTCCGTAGGCTAAGCCCTGCATGCGGACACGCCCCCGTAAGTGTATAATGGCTGAAAGTAAACAGCCACGAGAGAAGCCATGGAAATGTAAACAAACACACTACACAACACATTCCCCCAAAGACCATCAGTGTACAAAGTGAACAGAGGCTATAAAATGAAAATAAAAACTGTTTTATTTTTTTTAACCCCCGTAAATGTGTGCTACTGTGTGCGCTCGTGTGGGCGGGTGTGCTACTAGCGCAACTGCAGTTAGCAATCAGTGGAAAAGGATATGAGAACTACATATGCAAAGTAAGCCAAGAATAAATAGCTTAGCGGTAGAGTTGCCGGCTTAAGAGTAGATAGGCAGGGTTCGAGCCCACACAACAACCTTTTTTTTTTTTGTAAATAAGCACTAAAAAAGCCCCTGACAGTATTGTCCAAATGTAAAAGTATACCCTTTTGTAAAATGGAATGA
This sequence comes from Protopterus annectens, assembly GCF_019279795.1. NCBI lineage: Eukaryota > Metazoa > Chordata > Ceratodontiformes > Protopteridae > Protopterus > Protopterus annectens. The sequence continues at coordinate 1,263,552,756 of NC_056735.1, read as the reverse complement.
AATGGAGCATACATATTGAAGTAACACAATAATAAAAATAATTAGAAATGTACCGATAGCTAAGCTGCTGTGAGACACAGTGCCCGTAGCTGCATAGTGTTTAAAAAGCTGCAATCGGTATGCCTGTTGCTAAGCACTGGTTTAACAGGCTGAAACTGTTTGCAACTAGCTGTGCTTAGCTCAACATGTGTGTCACTAGCCAATTAAGGTTTATCCCAGCGCACACCGTTTGCGCGCCGCTCCCACAAGCTAACTGCCATTGCGCATGCGTTACCTCCGCACAAACAAGCGCAGACCTGCTTTTAAGTGCTTAAAAGTGCTTATGGCATGTTTGATTGACAGGTCCTCAACTCATTTCTGTCATGAAAATTAAAAATTAGTGGTTAGATTCGAACCTAGGATACCATGCACTAGAGTCAAGGTACTAAACCACTAAGCCATGACAGCAATACCTAGAAATGCAGAAATAGCATATATATGGGATAAAATACAGAATGGAGCATGATAAAGCATTTTCAGTGAAGTAGATACAATTCCAAAACGGCCAATCAGAGAAATGTGCGGGAAAAGCAGTATATATAAGCCCCATAGACGGGAATACACACCATAACCGATTGTAGAACAGACCTGCAGTCAGAATGAGTGGAGTAGGTGAGGGACGTTGCTTTCGAGCACAGCGTTGGGGCATTGAGGAGTCCAGATACATGGTCTGGCTCCTTGTCCATCATCACGAGGCCCAACTCATGCAGGGCCAGGTCTCATGGGGAGCGTACAGGGTGGAGGCATGGGACCAGTTGGCTCGTGATCTGACCAGTGCTACTGGCATTCCACGCACTGGTGAGCAGGTCCGTCACCACCATGCGGACCTGAAGCGGCGTAAGCAAGACCAGTTGACCCAATGGATCCAGGAGGCCCGGGATATGCTCAACGCCACACTACTGAGTAAGTTACATTTTACTCATGTATGTAAGGATTTCAACTAGCTGATACCATGGAGATGTGTAGTCCAATATTACTTCCTTTGTATTACAGCTGCAGGTGTCCGCTCTGCGAACCGTGAGATGCATGACCATAGACTGGCGCGGTTGCGCCACCATGCAGGTTAGTAACCCCATCTAGTACTTGTAAATAAATATTATAGTGTAGCATGTATCAGAACACTGCAGTGTATTGATTAAAAGTAATCTAATGTGCAAACAAGAATTGAAAGTTTGCAGGTATGGCTGCAACAAGTTCATCAGTATGCAAGTGTGACTGGAAAAATAATTTATAGAAATAAATAGTGCTGTAATACAGATGTCCCACCATTAATTAAATGTAGTATAACCTGCAGTAGTCTCCAGAGTACAGCTTCAGAATCTGAGGTAGTCACATGTGGATTTATCCCCTGTTTAAATGCTGAATCATGACAGAAGTGAGGCTGTTGGAAAGTGTTTGAATCACCACAGGTCTAATATGTGAACAAAGCCTAGAAGTACCAACCTGAACTGTGAAGTTGCAGGATGTGTGAGAGTGACAGAAAGGGTCATGTATGAATAAATAAAGTAGTAATAACCCCTGATTATATTAGCCCCAGTGTGTTTCCACAGAACTAAATGCATGTGTGAAGTACCAATTAACATCCCAAACTGATTTCAGTGTGTCTGAATCTGGAATGTCAAGGCCAAAATCTGTATATGGTGATAACAGTAAACAATTTGCAGATTGAATGAATGATTATCTGACAGACTAAACAGCCATAGTTGTCCCCTGTCCTGTCATCAAAGTGTAGCAGGATGATGTATCTGATCAAATTAAAAATAAGTAGGACAGTGATGTATTTGTAACAGGTGCAGCATGACAGTCAAATAAAAATCATTTTGAAACATCAGCCTCAACTTAATTGTGTACCTATTACAAATGTATATCAATGTGTAACTTATGAATGTGTCATCACTTTCTATCTCCACCCAACCCTATAATTCCATATAGCAACACCCAATAAATATTGGTATGTGAACATTTCATTAACCATGGACATTTGTCCATTCCAAACATATATGCATGTCTGTTCGTGCATGTGCCCTGTTCATACCTGCAAATCTGATGGCCTGTTGCCATTAATCAACCCTGCATGTTGTTTGATTGTGTATTTCCGTTCAAATAATGCATGTGATATTGATATGCCCCTTGTTCAGTGGTGTTAATATCTGGGTGTTTGTTTAATGGGAATACCAATGCATGCTGTTACAACTAATCTGAATGGAATAATATGCCACTAACCCAAACTAACATAACTACTCACAAACCTAGAATGCTTGGGAAGGCAGGTCCCAGCGGACCCACCTCTCCCACCTCAGCTGGCGACTGCACCTGGCACTAGTGCCCAGGCCGGACACTCCTCCGGTGGCCCTGTGCCACCTTCGGGTGGAAGCGCTGCAGGGGATGGGGCCCGTTCCCCCTCTGCAAGCGTGTCCGGAGGAGTTCGTCCACTCACCCTCCAAGGTGTCCAGTCTGTGGTGCGAAGGGAGATCCAAGACTCCGTTCTTGGGCCCCTACGCCAGCTCGAGGCTCGTGTGGCACAGCTAACGGCCCCGGCCATTGCCCCGCCTACACAGCCCCCAGCACAGCCCCATCCTGGGCTGTGAAGGAACAGTGGCAACTGCCCATGGGTGGGGATATCAGTTCCACTGTTGCCATCTGTGGGCTCATGCGTCTTCGATATCCCAACCTCCGTCCCCGCCAATTGTGTAACCCCCCCACGTGTGTCATACACCGCCCCTGTATGCGTCTTGTCTGTCTTGTCTGTTAACCTACCCAACCTACCTCCCCAGCTATACCGACTTCCTTCACCTGACATACCACTCTCCCCTGAAAAAAAAAAAAAGGGCACTCTGTACCCACAAAAAAATTACGTCCCATACATAGCTGTCCATGTCGCACACATGTCCGCTTGACATTGAAACTGTTAATTACAATTGGCTCTACAACAAACATTAATGTTGTCCTGACACCTCTCTCAGGGGTGGAAGGTTTCAAATGTCTCACCAAAATACATGGAAATGCACAGCTGTTGCTGCTAAAGACATGGACATCTATGGGCCTTACCTACATCCCTCCTGCAAATCCCACACTTGTTTCCCTACTGTCGTACCCTCTTTGTGACCCCTTTTTCACCACTTTCCTGTCACCCCTTTTTCTTTTCTTTCAAAGAAAATAGCACGGGTGTGCGCTTGTGTGTGCGGAGCTAAACGCAAGTGCGCATGCGTGAGCTCCGCGTAAATGAGCGCAGACCTGGTTTTAAGTGCTTAAAAGTGCCTTTATGGCACTTTGATTGACAGGTCCTGTACTCATTTTGAAAGTCTGGAAAGAAAAATAAATTCCCACTGCCAGACTTGAACCCAGGACCTTGGTAACATTAGTCTGCATGACCTACCACTAAGCCATGACTGCCATACAAGAACATAGTGCTAAAATAAATATAACATGTAATAGTAGGAATCAATATAAAGGCAATATAGGAGGTGTACTACCCAATACATCTCAGGTAGAGTTTTAATGGCCAAAGTACTGGATTCCCACACTAGTTCAGTGTTAACAGAAACAGCCCTACTAATTGTTCGCTTGTACATAATAATGTAAGGTAATGTACACATAAGAAGGTATGTAAATGTACACTTACATATATATAAATATATAGTAATACATATGAAATATAGTCATAGGTGTCAGTATCCATACACACTCACTACAGGAGACAGTGAAGATAAATGCAGCATCCAGAATCTGCAACACAGCCTGACTCCTGTGAGACCTACTAACCCCTTAACTGCTGGAAGGTGCCTCCAGCACTTTGACTGATAGACCCTGTACTCAATTTGAAAGCAAAATACAAGCATACTATTAGGTCCTACCACAAGATCATTGTAACACTAGTCTGTACGACCTACCAGCAAGACATGACTCTCATACAGGAATATAGTGCTAAATAAGTGGAACATGTAATAGTAGGAATGAAGATAAAGGCAATATAGTATGTGTACTATCCTAAGCATGTCAGACAGACCTTCACTGTCCCAATTACTGGATTCCCATACTAGTGTGTGTTAACAGAAACAGCCCAGAAAATTGTTAGCTTGTACCCAATATTGTCAGCTAATGTACATATATGACAGTATGTATATGTACACATATGTATATATAGCAATACATAATAAATATAGTTGTGGGTGTCAGTATGCATACACACTCACTACAGGGAACAGGTGGGAGAAATGCAGCAACCTGAATTCACAACACAGCATGAAGCATGAGAGATGTACTAACCTTCACACTCACAGAACATTTTCCAACAGCATACCAGCATGGTCCATGCCCTTACAATCTGAAAGGGCAACGCCTATCTCACATACCTTTTTATAGCACTGTCCTGAAATCACAGTGAGACATGCAATCAGTACACAACTGGCTGTATGCAATTAGCCAATGCTGCCTTACAATTGGTGCAGAGGCCATCACATGGGCCTATGCAGATACCTACAAAAGCATTCAGTACCCACACTCCACATATGCAATACAATCATTGCACAAACCTGAGAAAGAGAGAGAGAGAGAGAAACAGAAATACGAAAATAAACAGACTGACAGCAGCAAAACCAGCAGCAGCAGCAGAAAACTACAAGCAGCAAGCAGCATCACTGATACAGCAACAGCTGCCACAAACAAAGGTAATGCAAAGTAGCAGGTTAATACTGTGTTTACTGTGACACCTCCAAATGTATCATAGTTCACTATCTATAGGTATGTCCATGAGATAGGTTGTGTGTACATAGTCCTGAAATATATACATATGTAATATTGCTGTACATGTTGCCCATACTTAAAACTTCTATAGCTGAGAACACAAGGCCAGTTGTGCATATGATGCAGTAGTTACCAGGGTCAGTAGAGGTCACTCCTCATTGGTGTGGGACCACTGTGTATGTATGGCACTGTTCAGGTACATATCCCATAGTATGGCCAGGGATTAATATCAGTCTGTCATGTGGTGCTATGTCCTCCAGGGGTGAATGTAGCACACATCCAGGGATACCATGTCGTAACAGTGATGCTATGTGTTCTGCAATGATGAGGGTGGCTCTCACCTGGACATGTGAGAGGATAGGGAGGTTACAGTCATCTGGGATAACTAATACCACATGTGTAGGAAAATGGGGGGGGGTACCTGCACCTAAACTGTCTGCAACAATGTTGCCAATATCTGTGCATTTGGTGAATGTGAAACATCTTAACACTGCTGACCACAGATGCCTTGCCATCATGTGAATCTGCCCTGTGCTGCAGTAGCCTCCTACTATTGCTATACAATATGCCTGTATCTGTAGTCCACTGGACAGGATTAATAAGTGGTGTGCAGTTGTTCTGGGTTAGATATGTGTGTGCACAGTACATGCAGTATGTGGGATGTCTGTGGTAAGCATATGCAAAGGTGCTGGCGGTGTGTGTTGTGGCTTCCACTGGCCCAATGGGCTGCATGGATAGCATCACTGTCATAACTAGTGAATAACTGTGTAATTACATGCATACATAGCAAGGTAGTGTACTGTGCTTGTGGTGTTGTTCGGATATGTATATCCAGGCTGAGTAATGTGTGTCCACATCACAGGGTTGGATGGCAACACACATCCAGTATGTAGGGATGAACACCCAGAATGTGTCAGACGTGTCGCCTGTGCAGAAATATCCGGCCATTACCTGTGCATTCCCCACAACACACACACATGCAACATATGGCAGAAGTACTATAGCAGTACACACATGTTCATAGGTTCATACTAGGCTATTTGCCCTAGGGCATTGGTAAGCCTAGTAGAATGTGTTTGTCTTTCACCACCCAATTACAAGTTATGCTGCTATGCCCTTGTCCGATGTTAGTATACTGTGCCTCTGTCTAACAGTGACATAGAAGTGATACCTGGGGTACAACTATGATCTCCATCCACTCATCCAGATTCCTATGGAAGAGAGTCAATGAGGGACTCTGCCTAACCTGTAGTGTGAGCTCATTACAGAGTGAAGGGAGCCTCTCGGTTAGGAATATGCCCCTCCAGCATGTCCATGTATGTCAGTGCTGAGGTCCAGCTCTCCTGAGCATGTGGCTGTATGGGACTCTGATTGCCTGGGGTGCAGCATGTTCATTACTGCTGGGTAGGACATGGCTGTATATGGCACGCACAGATTGCCTCTGAACAGGCAGTATGCCACTGAGTCCAGCTGGATTTACTTTACCTGGGCAGCATATGACATCTGTGTGAGCCATTGCATCCCCTTGATGAGGTACTGTTGTCCTGTACCAGTTGCTGTAGGTGTCTGGTTAGGTACATCCCAAAAGGTGCATTGTACGCAATTATAGGCCTGATGATGGATGAGTAAAGAGGCACAATGACCTCCCCTGCCATACATGTGAATCCCTCATGATTAGCTGGGCTATATAACATGTCTTTCAATCCACGTTGGCCATGTGGTTAACAAATGACAGACCGCTACCATGTTTCTTCCCCAGGTCCCCAACAACGCCTTCTGTACTCAATGGCCTAACACCTATGTTGTACTTTGCCACCAATGTGGAGGCGTGGGAATCTGCATTGAATACTGATACTCCCCCTCCCTTGTTCAAGTGTTGGGGCCGACAAGAATGGTAACAGCTATAACTTGGTAGTACTGGTGTGCTCCTGTGAAACCTGAAACAGGTTCATGTTACTGCACAGATATCGATGTCCAGAATGCTAAATAGGGTTTTGAGTGCGTGCATCCTGAGGTCTAGACTTCCGGTGTTGAGTAGCATCACTCTTACTTCCTCATCCTTTCTGATACAAATGGATGTGGGTTTGCCTTATGAGCCTTGCCCAATACAGGTACTATGGGTGTAGCAAGAGGCTCCGCCAAATTCCAATAGGACAGGGGTGACAGGTGCAAGCTGGCCCTACCAAAGCATACCACCCCAAGATGGCAGGCATTGGCACACCTGTGAATGACACCAGTATGTCAGTCAATTGATGGAAGGGATCATCGTGCCTTGATATTGTGGCATTGTTCTTGGTGAGGGTAGGGTGCTACTCAAGGTCAGGGTCAAACTGTCTTGGGCTACATGCTCAGAGAGCTCTGTACTGTCTCATGTCATGTAGTCCAGGGAGGTATGTGTCAGGTCATTCACACCAGCATGGACATTGACTGAGTCATACCTGTACTTGCCTTGGGGTTACCTGAGAGTTTGTGTTATGTGGCAGGTCATAGTGCCTGACAGGCTGCACACCGTTACCCTCACCTCGTTAAGCCTGGTGAATGTGATGTTAGTGTGCCTGATGATAGAGGCACCTAGTACAGGTGTATGAGGTGTGTTGTGTACTGTTAATGGCTGTGAGTGTTCAGCACATTGGCTTTGTGTGATATGTGTTGCACGTAATGCTTCCGTGGTAGTGGTTGCCTGAGTGTCTACTTAGGAGGTCTCTGCTGCATAGGCAGACCTGTAGTCCGAGCCTACAAGTATGTTCATGTGTGATCATGTGTTAGTTCTGCTGTCGTGGTAGGTCTATGTGAGACTGGAAGTGTAGTGAGTGTGGTTTCCTCGCCACCTGACTGGTTATGGCGGTATTGAGTAGACAGAGCCTAGCCTCCAGTTTGGTATATGGTTGCATCACTCACATGAGTTTGAATTTGTTGTTAGGAGGAGGGGGTTGTCTGTGTACATGCAGCTGTTCTAACATTGTCTCTGGAGTACCACACTCACCAGCTGGACTGGGGAGGAACTGACAACTGACCTCTGGACATGCTAGAATACTATTGTGAATTCCGTAATAATTGAAAACAAGGTCCAGTGGGGAGTAAGGGTGTACTGATATTACCTACAACTGCTGACTGATATAAAAGCGTCAGTGAGCAAGTGCCAGGTAACCTAAGTGCAATGTGTCACAATTAAGTAAATGCAACAATGACAAGCAGTCACTTGCTGTCATGTGTAACATGGAAGTACGTACAGTAAGCAATGCAGATATCAGTAGTGAGTCACAGACATGTTGAGAAGCTGTGTATTATGTGAAAGTAGCATACCAGTGAAATAACAAGCTAACAAATAACAAGCATATAAACAAAGGTAGATCCAGGAGGCCTGGATGTAGTGTTTGCTACAGCAAACAAGGTGTAGCAATGTCAGTAAGTTACAGCTCAGATATGCAGGCACTATAAACCTGAAACCAGATGTCCTGAGCTATGAATGGCAGAGTACAGCCTATTGTCACACACGAGTGCAGACCACAAACCTTGTTAATGTTAAATAACTGGCCTGAAGGCCAACTGCCTATACCAGAACTAATACACTTGTACACTGGGCCCTCAATCAGCAGTTCCCAACTTCAATGGATGAAAGATATGTGTCCTGCCACCACAGTGCTTGCCACAAACCTCCCTAATGTAAAACAACTGGCCTGAAGGCCAAGTGCTTAGTCAAAATGACTTAGAATGATAGCTACACTGTAATCAAGTTACAACCAAGCAGTAATAAGTACAATTTAATACTCCCTGTATAGAGTGTGTACCATGTATTGCTGAGATACTATGCTGATAACCTGTTTGTGTACCTTTCCAGATCAACATGGCTCCAAAAAGGAACCCAGCATATTCTGCTGCAGAAGATGACATGATTCACCAGAGCCTGGTGCGTGACTATGCCATCCTGTTCTCACGCACCACCCAGAATCAGCAGGAGAGGTCTGCACTGTGGCAAAACCTACTTAGCAGGATAAATGATGTTGGCATGCATAATAGGACATATGAGCAGGTGAGACATCACTGCAGTGATTTGATTAGAAATGTCCGCCAGCATGCTGCAGATATCCGCAGGCAACAGGTTGCCACAGGTGGGGGGGTGGCCACACATCCCCCCCTCACCAGACAGGAGGGGCTACTGCTAAGTGTTGTGGATCCAGCCCCAGAACAACAACAGCAATAGTCATGCATCATGATGGAGGTTGGATCCACACAGCAGCAAGACACCGAGCATGCAGGTAAGATGCCATATTTATTTATTGTTATTACTGTTACATTTGTTGACCAAGATAGTCTAGCTGGATATATGTCCACTTTCAGTAGAGGCCTGGGGAGAAAAGCTCCACACATAACATAATAAAGGCAGACAGACAAGTTGTTAATACAGACAGCCAACAGAATAGAAATATACACCAGCCTGTTAATTAAATCAACATACATTTAAGGAACTCAAACAGTTTAGATTCATACACAATGTACTGTCGGTTTCAAAGCAATTCTATCTAAAGCATAACGGTTATGCAATAAGGCAAGAGCCATATAGATAATACTTAGGGCTCAGAAGGGTAGAGAAGTAGAAGGAGTATGAAAGATAAAATAATAGGGAAGAGGCAGGGGTCAAGAAGGGAAGTGAGGAAAAGAAGGAAGACAGTCAAGAGGAGGTGGGAGGGATGGGAGAAGTAGGTCAGAGCATAGAAGGACATCAAGGTGAAAGAAACAGGGTAGAAGCTAGTTTTTCTGCACAATGAGGGGATTAAAGGTAAAGAGAGGGTGGGGAGAGGGACATTAGCCTGGAGTCCAACAAGAACAAAGCCAGTGGTTCTGGAAGTACAGTTTGAGTTGTCGTTTGAAGAGAGGTAAGGGTGAGATTAGAGTTAACTCCTGGTATGTACATATGACTGTTCTGTACACTGTTACTTCATGCACGCATAAGGTGTGCATGTGGTATGTATATGTCATCATGATATGTAATTGTGCATGTGTGATACAGACATTATGAGCAGCTGATGTGTATAAGGGAACTAGTGTACTACTGTACTGTATCATGTGCAAAACAAATGGCACACTTGTGCCCACTGACATTACTCTCTTCACACTTCCAGGTCCCTCCCATCTAGCAACGAGGCAGGCCATACATGCTGGTGAGTGTTTTAACATTACCTGAAAACAATTTATAATACTAGTAAGAGTAGTGTAACGCTGTAGTAGACATGCTGGTGAGTGTGTTAATAATAACTGTAATAACCAGTTGTACTAAATTAAGAGTAGTGAAACACGGTACTGATGTGTGTGTTTACTGTGGGGTGTGCATGTGTGCGAGTGTGCCTGTGCCCATGTGTGCATGTGTGTTAGTGTCCATGAGTGCATGTGTCCATTTCTGAATGTGTACATTAGTATTGAAGTGCATCTCTGTCAAATATGTGTTGGGACTGTAATCTGTGTTCCCTGTTTTCCTCCCGTAGGTTCTGGTGCTGCTCTGGTGACCTGCAGCAGGGAACCTGAATCTTGTGCCCCAGGTACTGATGATGATGAAATGTCTGTAATGGTGCAGGAAGGTGTGTCTGGGTCCACCATTGGTCAGCCAATTGACAGTACACAGCTGTCAACCCGTCACACGCACAGTCATCCTGCCGTAACATCCTTTGTCACCATTGTCCCTAGGTGATGGACAGTCTGCAGTGGGCATAGATCAGGGTAATGTGGTACCTGTGGTACATGCATCCCCACAAGGCAGCCATGAGCAGGGTCCTCCAATGGTACCACACAGACAGTCGCCCATGGGTTCTCGTGGGGGCATCCATGGCCGTACTGCCTCTGGCCGACGTGCCCAAGGAGGTATGTCAACCTCCACTATGTTCAGAACTGTCATGCAGGCACAGGCACGTATGGAAAGGTACACCAGACAGGGTCTGAGGGAGCTGAGAGCATGTCGCACAGCCATGACAGATGGCATGCGTGATGTTGCGATTGCTATCTGTAACCTCACAGATGTCGTTGACAGACGTTGTGGGGGCATAGAACAGCTGCTCCACAACCAGATGTCCATGGGCCAGGGCGATGGTGTGTGTTTGCGGCATCGACGTGGCCGTATGCCAGCAACAGCACCAGCTGGCAGTGGCCGCGGATGACAACAGGCCCACTCACGCACCTCAAGTGCCAGCACCAGCCCCAGCAATGCTGGGTCTGTGCTGTCATCAGGACGCCCCAGGAGACCACGTGCACGTAGCTCTGGACAGTCCCAACAGGGAACTGTGTCCAGTCAGCACACCCCTGCTTCTGACAACAGTACCCAGTCTGGGTTAGTACCGGATACGGCCCGTAGCACCCCTGCCAGGCACAGGTACCGTGTCCGTGCCCACAGACACTGATCTGGATGACCTGACAGGTGCAGTCTGTGGCTGTCCACAAAACCCTGTACATGGCAGCCATTATGTGTGACTGTGTGCATGCTTACACACATGCAGAAACCTAACACCTAGGGCAAACACATACACACACACACTGCACCAACACTGGTCCACCCTGTACTGCTGCCCCTCACAAACACACATACACACACATGTCAATTGGTGTCACCAGTGGCTGGCTTGGGCATACCTAACCCACACCCTGTGCATATGATGACACTGTGCCACCTCCTGCATACTACAACATTGGTGCAGGAAAAGGTATACACGTTGCTGATGCACAGGGTGACTACATAGATGTGTATAAGTAGTAACATGTTTGTAACTGTTCAGTGTTCCAGTATGACTGTGTGTATATCCCAGCAGTCCTGCTGCAGTAACTGTATGAATGTCCTCAATTGTTATCTGCACCCATACTACTTACCAAAGTGTACCAGCTGCACACCATCACATGCTAACATTGACCATGGGAATGCTCATCATGTGCTGTTATGTAGATTCAGCTATATGTATCTGTTCTGTCACACATGCATTTATACACACCCTGCTACCCACACACATGCACACGCTCACCTGCCATTCTCATAATTTATTACCCTACATGAGTAGCTGTCGATACATGACAGGTACACATTTGAGAAGTGCACTATGTTGTTTACTACTCACTTCCTCTTCTCTACCTGTACTCACAGGGTGCAGGCAACCTCATCAGTTCAAAGATGTAATGTGCATCAGGTACTGTGGTGCCCTGATTGCCACATCAAACATGTTTCCCATACGGAAATGCACACACAGACACTTCCCACATCCACACACTTGCCACATACAGGCTTCAAAACACTATCTAGGTATATTCTGGTACATGTGCGTGTTACAATAGCATGTAACACTATACTGAGTACTGGCAGTTGTCTGTTGTCATGTTGTTTGTATAGAATAAAAGAATTGTTTGATTATGCTACTTTGTTTTGTGGACATTACTTGAAGAAGTGTTACCTTACATGTGTTATTCGTACCACCACCTTCTCTTTTGTAGTTTTGTTTGTATAGGGTGCTGTCAACATCACTGCTTGTTAAGGGTAATGAGCACTCTGCAGTGCATAGCCCCATGTGTCAATAGCCACATCCCACCCCCATCATTGTGCACACACACTAACCCCACCCACAGTAAAACACATACTTTCCATTTGCAAGATTCAAACCCATACCTACTGTGTTATGTCAGTAGAAACAGACACATTAGCAGAGTGTGCTATATGCAGTAGTTGTGGGCATCCTTTCTAATGCTGTACTTAGAGGGTGCTGACATCATCTGTGTGTAGGAGGAGGGATGTGCACCCTGTAGTGTGTTCTCCCAGTTGGCAAAAGGCACTTATCCCTCCCAGCATAGTGCACACACATAAACCCTACTCATACTAACACACATACATTCCCTTTGCAGGATTCAAACCCCTACCTAATTAGGTTATGACACTGGAGAAAGATGCATTAGCAGAGCGCGCTATGCGAATTATTGGAGGACTTTAATACAGGTAATATAGTTATAGAGTTCTGACATCATCAGTGTTTCAAAAGGGGGATCTGCATCCTGTACTGTACTGTCACAGCTGCTAATAGGGGCATTTCCCACACACACACATCGATGTGTTCGAGGTTTGCATATGTGGGGGATCCAGTACTCCAGTGTGATTTGTATATGGTTTGATTGCAACAATGAGGGATATACTCCCAGTGGTGAGCATTTGGTACTCATGTTTGTGATGATCAGGTCTAGTATATCTGCCCCTCTTGTGGGAAGGTTGGTTACCTGTTCCATAGCTGAAGAATGTCTGATCTATGTGAACCCTAGAGCTTGGGTATTGTGGCTTGTGTAATGTTCACAGTCTATGTTTGGGTATCTGATGTCACCCAATATGATGGTGTTTGCAGAGAAATCTATACTCTCCTGTGTCAGCATGAAGACTGTGTGGGAGTCCTGAGTTTGAGAGGGTGCTGTAAGAGCTCCTCTGTGTCTCTTTCCATGTTGTCCAGGGAGGTACGTCTCAGGTTGTTTGCACCAGCATGGACAATGACTGCCTCATAGTTGTACCTGCTGTGGAGTGACCTGTGTGCCTGTGTTATGTGGCACATTCTATCACCCGACAGGTAGCTAAATGTGACCCTCATCTTGCTCTGTCTGGGGGGCGGCACGTCTGTCAACAGCTCATGTCAAGCAAGTTCACACCCCTCATAAATGATGTGGAAACCTTCAAAGGCCCCAGGCCTGTTGAAAATATGGACCAGACTGCAGATACCTGTATAAAGGCATTCTATGGACACATTCAGGAATGCATGGATCATGATACCACATATGAAAGCATGACCCAATTCTCCAAAGGCAGATGTCCTGGGTGCCAGACACCAGCCATAAACACACTATACAATAGAAGGATGATGCCACCACATGATACAACAACCTCCCAAAATGTGAAGGCACCACTGATGGTTATTGGAAGACAACTACAGGCACCCATACAATTGTCTAAGGCCATCTTTGAGAGAAGATTCCACAAGCCACTGAGGATAATCACAAGGCTGTCTGTAGTTATGTTAGGAACCCGGTGGTACTACCCAGATATGCTCAGAGGTAATCCAAGATGTCACACAAATACAAAACACACAGACATTGCCATCATCCTAGTGGACAGGTTCACTGCTGCCTTCTCCCCCACCACGCCCAAAGGGCAAATATGTCTTGGCAGAGTGCCCCCTGACATCACAGATGCTCAGGTAAGAGATGCCCTTCCCAAAGCAATAAACACTGCATCAATGGGACCAGACAGTGTCCCAGGCTGTGTCCTACATGAACCACAAGAAGAGCTACACCCAGAAATAACACCACTGTTCAATCCCAGACTTACTACACGATATGTGGCCAGAGAGTGGCATACAGCAACAGTGGTACCTCTACATTCAGGTGGTGCCTTCACGGATCCTGGACACTATTCACCCCATATGTCTGACTAGCTTTGTCTGCAAAGCTATGGCAAGGATCAACATGAACCTCACATATCTAGATATTGTGTACCTACAGACATGTCACCATACACAGTTTGGCTTTGTTAATGGCAGATCCTGCCTCTCAAACCTGTTTGATTTCTTTGAAACAGTCACCAAGGCTACTGTCAAGGGGAAGGAGGTCTACACAGCCTACCTGGAACTTGCATAAGCCTTTGATACAATACCCCACTTGTGCATTATAGGGAAGCTCACCAGTGTACATATTAACCCCTATGTCACTATGGTTATTGCACACTGGCTCAAGGGCAGAATACACATGGCTAGACTTGCTGGAGCCATGTCAGCCTCCAACCTGGTACAAGTGGTGTCCCACAAGGCTCAGCCCTGGGAGCTGTCATGTTCATTATATTTTTACCATAGCTACAGGCCAACATGGAAGTACTGTGGCTGAGCAAGTCGCAGGTTACTGCAAACCCTACTTGGTGGCATACTGCCTCTTCATAGGCAATCTGTGCCTGACATATAAAGCCATGTCAAACCCTCACTTAATGGCCATGCTGCACCTCAGAATACCCAGATCCCATCAGGATACATGCTGGAACGACTTGAACCTCAGGAGTGATATACATAGGACATGCTGGAGGGGCACATTCACAACTCTGGAGGCTCCCTTCATTCTTGAATATTATCCCAATAGAGGTTAGGCAGACTGACTCAGTGACTGTCTTCAAGAGTGATATTAATGACTGGATGTGATATTGTAGGGTTACCCTGGGTATCACTTATGTGTCACTGTGAGACAGAGGCACAGTATACTAACCTTGGAAAAGGGCATAGCAAGACAGATTTACAATGCATGTTGAAAGCCACACACATTCTGCATAGGGGGATACATGCCCTGGGCAGACATCCCTGTATGAACCTATGGACCTATGTATCTTGTTCACCATTGGCCCTATGTGCTGTTAATCACCAATGCAATCTCAATACTATGGTAGCATGTGCAAAGGTCAGTTGTCAGTCACCTCTATGGTACAGTTGTGGGATATGTGTGTCATGTAGTAATGTCACAGCTGCCACATGTACACAGTCAACCCTATCCCCTGCCCATGGATGTACAACACATGTATGAGATGGAAACACATGGCTGAACTGTGGACTAAGCACTCTGAACCCAGTACTGGCATAACCTGTCTGGTGGCATGAAATACTACAGTGACAGCAATACCAATCTGATGTGGACCTACACGGATAGCAATACAAGCATGGAAACACACCAGGTCAGTTGTGGAGCCTAAGGATAGCATCCTGCATGACTGGCAGACATCTCTGCAGCTGGCACACAGGCATACATTAGGCCTGCACACAGCACGCATAACACATAGCACACAAATCCTGTGTGTCAAACAAGCACAGTCTGTACAGCTATACAACACTACTGCCGCAGTTGTGTTAGGTACCTTTATTGTCCAGTACAGTGAGAACATGCTCTCCAGGCTGGGCAATGTGTAGGTCACAGTGATATGCTCATGGAGCACTGTAGTCCACCACATAACACAAACATACAGGTCAGTCAGATGCATGGACACATATGACTCAGTCATTGTCCATTGCCACCACAGCTGATGTGGGATGTCCCTCACTGGGATACATGATAGGGAACATGGAAGGGATCACTGAGCAAGTGACACAGGCTGGTAGACCCCTGACCTTGGTTAGCATCAGACCCTCACCAGGGATTCTGACATATTACTGAATGCTAATGAATTAGTGTAGCTACGACACCCTGGCTGAACGGTTCTTAGCATGCTGTCACTGCATTGCTGTGGAATAACTTTTTACCACTCCCACAACAGGTGAAAACATGCAGCACCTGTACATCAGCAACATGTAGACTACATGCCCCAGACCAGGTGTGTATCCCTCACTACTAGGCTGATAGCATCTACATCTCACACTGTATATACACATCCCACATGCAGCACCTGCACAGAAGACCACAGTCATAATGTTACCCTGTGCAAATACCATGTATTCACATGTGTCAGGCATCACACATGGTAACTATTGAAGGTCACAGGTACATATGTGTATTTGGCACACACATACATCATGTGTGCATTGCCATAACTGGTTTAATCAATGTCATGCATTATTGTGAGGGACAACCCGCACACATGGGCATTCTGTGTGGGCAAAACACACGTGGCATGTCTGTACTCAAAAGCCATACATAATTGTGATATCATTTAGAAAGGGGTACATGCATCCTGTAGTGTGTTTTCCCAGTTGCCAAAAGGGGGATTTCAGTCATACATACTTACCCCCCCCCTGCACACACACTTGCTGGATTCAAACCATTAGCGCAGTGCACTATTTGCATTACTGGAAGATTCCCTTTCACATTATATACTTATAGGGTGCTGACATCATCAGAGTTTAGAAAGTGGAATGAGCATCCTGTGGTCTGTTTTCCCAGTTGCCAAAAGGGATGTTCTTTTCATACACACTGACACACACACTTACCTCTCTGCACACACACATGTCACTTGCTGGATTCAAACCCCTACTTAACTATGTTATGACACTAGAGACGGATGCATTAGCATAGTGCGCTATTCGCATTACTGGGAGATACCCTTTCACATGATATACTTATAGGGTGCTGACATCATCAGAGTTTAGAGAGTGTAATGAGCGTCCTGTGGTGTGTTTAGAGAGTGTAATGAGCGTCCTGTGGTGTGTTTTCCCAGTTGCCAAAAGGGATGCTCTTTTCATACACACTGACACACACACGTACTCCCCTAGACACACACTTGCCACTTGCTGGATTCAACCCCCTACCTAACTATGTTATGACACTAGAGACGGATGCATTAGCACAGCACGCTATTCGCATTACTGGGCGATTCATTTTCACATGATATACTTATAGGGTGCTGACATCATCAGCGTTTGGAAAGTGGAATGAGCATCCTGTGGTGTGTTTTCCCAGTTGCCAAAAGGGATGTTCTTTTCATACACACTGACACACACACTTACCCCCCTGCACACACACTTGCTGGATTCAAACCCCTACCTAACTATGTTATGACACTAGAGACGGACGCATTAGTGCAGCACGCTATTTGCATTACTGGGAGATTCTTTTTCACATGATATACTTATAGGGTGCTGACATCATCAGAGTTTAGAGAGTGTAATGAGCGTCCTGTGGTGTGTTTTCCCAGTTGCCAAAAGGGATGTTCTTTTCATACACACTTACCCCCCTTCACACACACCTGCCACTTGCTGGATTCAAACCCCTACCTCACTATGTTATGACACTAGAGACGGACGCATTAGCAGAGCGCGCTATTCAGATTATTGAGAGATTCCTTTTCTCCTGATATACTTATAGGGTGCTTACATGATCAGTGTCTAGAAAGGGGAATGAGCATCCTCCGGTGTGTTTTCACAGTTGCTAGGAGTAACATTTGGACCAAGTGTGTGAGCATGCCCAGTTCAGCCTTCCCATGGCATGTTGTGTGAAAGATGTCTCATTTATCTGTGTGTGAGCATGCCCAGTGTGGGCTTTCCATATGTTGAACTCTGCAGCACATCACATTTGTGGATGAGTGTGACCTTCAACAAATACCTCCAGTTTATGGTTGTGTGTTCTGTGCCATGTTGTGTAGTTACTGTCCAGATGCTTTTTGTGTGAACACAACAGGGAGTATACTGTGCCTGCAGGTTTTGCATGGGATACTTTGCACACAATTGTCAACATCCGTTCATACTGACCTAACACTGTAGTACTGTATAGTGTAGTGGTTCAGTACTTTCACTGTGGTGGTCAGTATCCTGTGCTTTAGTCCTATCACTGCTTTACATTTCCATAGTGTGCACAACAGCCTGGTTAGGGTCCAGTTGTGCACATCTGCACAAAGGCGGTGCCTCTGCAGACCATGGTAATTACTGCCCCATAAGCTTAACAAGTCTAGTCTGCAAAGCTATGGAGAGGATCATAATTGAGCTCATAAACAAAGATATGGGGGACATACAGACATTGTACCCATCCCATTTTGGCTTGGTCAAGGGCAGATCATGCCTTTTGTACTGGGTTGACATCTTCAAAACGGTCACGTAGGCCATTGTTGGGGAAAGACAGTCCATACAGCCTACCTTGGCCTTGCAAACACTTTCAACACAATACCCCACTCAGGTATTGTGGAAACCCCTAACAACTGAAATGTAAACCCATATGTCACAAGATGGGTTGCAAACTGGCTTAAGGACGGGACCCACAGGGTTAGAGTTGCTGGCACTATGTTAGACTCCAGGCTGGTCACAGGTGGTGTCACACAGGGCTCAGTCCTTGACCCCCATTGTTTGTCATGTACTTCCCAGAAGTACAGGCCAACATGGGAGGACTTTGGCTGACAATGTTTGCAGATGACTGCACACTGGGCGCCATAGTGGACAGTGCATCAGACACGGATATCCTTCACAAGGGACTCACGGTAACTGATAGCTGGTGCCAGAGCCATGGCCTGAAGTCAAAGTGCACAACATGTGGCTAGAAAGACCTTCTACATTGCCCACCTGATCAGGATGGGATTCACATCCAGATCTAGTGGGTGATTGTTCCCTGTACTCTTCACTTATCAGAACGGTGATCAAGTAGAATGCCCTATTCTGGATGTATCTCACCCAACATCTGCAGCAATTGGAGACACCCTGAATGTCCCCCACCTAAAGGATCAAGGAACCCCAACAGCTGTCATATGCTGCCAGATTGAAGACACTCCCACTCTATTCACTCACATACCGTCTGCTTAGAGGTGACATGTGCCTGACATGCAAGGCCATGTCCAAACAGGGATTAATGGACATGCTCCACCTCAGAATCGGCAGATCCACCTGAACCACTAGTGGAGGTGACTTACACCTTAGCAGGGATGTACGTTGGACATGTTGGAGGGATGGAGTTATCACCCGGAGACTCCCTATGCTGTGGAATACAATCCCGGTCCATGTGAGGCAGAGCACCTTGCTGGCTGTGTTCAAGAGGTATCTTGACCTGTGGATGGAAGGTAATATGTTTAACCCGGGGATCGTCACTGTGTCACTGCTGGAGAGAGGCATGACAAAATAATGGGCACAGTACTGTTTCCATATAAGGGGTGGTGTACGCCAATGAACTCTGTGCTAGGCTTATACCTGCCTTAGGGAAGATAGCCTAGTATAAACCTATGTACCTATGAACCTATCTGACCATGTTGCATTATGTTCAGATGTGAACTACTTACAACAGCCTCATCCAACATCAGTAGTATATTCCACAACATGGGTGTACATTGGCAAACACTACCGATGTGCCCTAGGCCATTTCTAATGCTAGTCGGAGAGTGTGTTTGTCCATCAACACATTGTAAGTGTAGTTTGCCATGACATATGTCTTGTTTAGTATACTGTGCCTCTGTCTACCTGTGACATAACATTGATACCCAGGGTAAACCTCCCATCTCCCATCCACTCATTAGGATTCCTGTTGAGGGACTCAACGAGTGTCTCACGGACAACCTGTACTGGTAGTTTACTCATGCGTGGGGTGGCTTCTGTGTTATGGATAATGCAGTACAGCCTGTCCTATGTATGTCAGTGCTGGGGTTCAGGTCCCTCATGTGCATAGCTCCCTGCCATTCAGATTGTACAAGATGCAGCATGTGCATTGATTCCAGCTTGGACATGGCTTTCTACATCAGGCACAGCTTGCATCTGGGTGGACAGCATGGCAGTGTGTGGAGCTGCACTCTGTTTAATCAGGCTACACATTACATGTGTTCCAGCTCTTTCATACTCCTGGTGAGGTACTGTTGTGGACTTTACAGGTGCTGGATGTGTCTGCATGAGGTACACCCCACAGGGGCTGTTGTGGTCATTTCTAATGCTGATGAAAGATAACTGCAGAACCACAATGACCTCCCCTTAGCTAGATGTCAGACAGCATGGACCATGCAATCACAAATAAAAACAGGACCCTCTCCACAAAGGGAAAGTGTCCTGTCTGGTGGACCCCAGCCATAAACAAACTGTATGACAGATGAGGGTTACTAATGCAAGACAGAGCTACATCTCCAAAAGGGAAGACAGCTGTGATCAGCACTAGTAGAAAGCTACATTATCTCATAAAGACATGCAAGGTCAACTTGGGGACATAAATCACTAAAGACAATGAAGGTAACCACACTGCTTTCTTCAGTTATGTCAGACACCTGGTTGTGAACCCTCAGATATGCTCAGAGTTGGTACACAACAACATATATTCCAGTGACCTGACAGATATTGGCAACATTCCGCAGACAGCTCCAGTGTGATTTACCCCCACCCTCACCCCCAAAAGAAGATAGTTATTACTGCTGTATGTAACCTCACTGTCATCTTGGATGTCCATGTGAGAGCCGCACTCAGCAAAGACAAGTACACAGCATCCATGGGACCTGCTGGTATCCCCGTTGCATGCTATGTGAACTCCAGAAGGGCTGGACCCGTATATACAACTGCTATTTAACCTTAGTCTTGCTACAGGATATGTACCTGAACACTGGCATACGGCAACAGTGGTCCCACTCCACAAAGGAGATGCCTCCACAGACCATGGCAACTACCACCACACAAGCTTAACCAGCCTTGTCTGCAAAGCTATGGGAAGAGTCATTATGGAGCTCTTACACAGACACATTGCTGACCTACGGACCCTTGTTCCCACCGAGTTCAGCTTTGTACAGGGCAGATCCTGCCTTTTGCACCTAGTTGACTACTATGAAACTGTCAGTAGGGCCATCAATGAGGGCTACGCAGTCCACACAGCCTACCTGCACTTGGCTAAGGCCTGTGACACAATACCACACTCAGGCATCATAGCCAAGCTCAACAGCTGACATATAACAGCATATGTCACAGGATAGGCTGCAAAATGGCTAAGAAACAGAACCCATAAAGTCAACATTGCAGGTGCCTTGTCAGATTCGAAGCCAGTCACAGGTGGTGTCCCACAAGGATGTGTCCTGGGACCCTCTTAATTGGTATTTACTTTTCAGATGTGAAAGCAAACATAGGGGGGTTGTGGCTGACAAAGTTTGCAGATGACTGCAGCCTAGGCACCATAGTGAATACATCAGCCGGCACACACATACTACAGAATGCCGTCACAAAGGCGGATAGCTGGTGCCAGATGCATGGCCTGAAACTGAATGCAACTGATGTGTATTCATCCCCTTTGGGAGGAACAAAGTACCCACAGATCAATACATAGACAGCAACCCACTGAGCACAGACAACAAATCAGACACCTGGGGACACATGTAGATAGTGACATCTCTTTTGACACCCCTGTTGCCAAAGTGGTTAGGAAGACTTTCTATCTTGCCCACCTTATCATGGAGGGTTTTCCATCCAGATCATAGGAGGTCACTGTTCCACTATCCTTCTCCCTTATCAGGCCCATGATTGAATACAAAGCCCCATATGGTATGCACCTCACCCAGCACTTGCAACAGCTGGAGACACCCCAAAAGTACCTACCATGAAGACCAGGGTTCTTCAACACATGTCATATGCTTCCAGAATAGAGGAAATCCAGCTTTGTTCAGTGTCATACCGCATACTTACAGGTGACCTATGCCTGACATACAAGACCATGTCCAATCAGGATTTGGTGGACATGCTCCACTGCAAGCAATCCAAATCCACCAGAGCCATGAGAGCTGAGGATTTGAACCTCAGCACATACATGTATAGGACATGCTGGAGGGACAGAGTCATAACTCAGAGGCATCTCACACTCTAGCAGAGTATCCCAGTTCATGTTTGACAGAGTCCCTCACTGACTCTCTTCAGGAGACATCTGGACAACTGCATATGAGACAGAGGCACAGACTAGACAGAGGCACAGTCATGTTATTCAATTACGTAAGCGGGTCATAATGTGTCACTACTAAGTCAGAGGCACAATATTCAGAATCTATTCTGTACACTTATTACCACTATAAGGGGTGGCAATAGCCACATCACTATGGCTAGGCTTATACATGCACTAGGGCAGATAGCCTAGTAGTAGACTATGACACTATGAAATGCTGGTGTATGTGTAGGTATTGTCAGTCAAACACTATGATGTGGTTTGGGGGGCTTGATATCTCCCTGTATTCCAACATTGTTTTGTCTATTCTTTCTAGCATGTCTAGGGATCAGTTGCTAGTGTCCTCTCCTGCTCAGCTGGTGAACCTGGGAATATTGAGGCAATGTTACACTTGCCTCATGCACACTGACAACCCTCTCCTTCTCCCATAAAACACATATACATGTGAGAGATGCAACTATATAGCCAAAGTGGAGGCTGAGCTCTCTCAACATAGGACTAGCAAGACCAGAGAGAAGGTGAAGGTAACCACACACATCACAAATCCAGTCTCACATGGCACTATCACAACTTAAGATCATACACATAGACACACAGAGACATACTCGGAGGCTCTGATCAGAATTCTACCAAAACGGCAGTGGCCACCACAACAGACACTCACACAACTGCCTCCACAGGGCACAGCACATGCAACACATTGACCACAGAGTCGGTGTGCCTAACAGTCACAGCCCTTAAGGCCAAACACAATGCCAGACACACTTGTCATAGGTGACTCCATAGTCAGACATACTGACGTCCCGCTCACCAGATCGAGTACGGAGGAGGTCACAGTAAGCTGCCTACTGGGCACTGGAATCCACCACATAATGCAAGCAATCAGGTCACTCAACTGCAAGTACAAGTCTGACCCAGTCATTATCTATGCTGGTGTGAACGACCTGAGATGTACCTCCCTGGACTACATGGAAAGAGACATAGAGGATCCCTCTGATTATGTAGGCCAGGCAGGTATGACCCTGACCTTCAGCAGTATCCTACCTTCACCAAGTATAATGCCACATAAACAGAGACAAGATGATCAGCTGTAATAATTTGCTTAAACTATGGTGTCATTCAAAGGGGGTCCAATGTCTGTCTGCCTGGGATGACATGCTGGACAGGCCACGCTGATTTGCAAGGGACGGCTTGCACCTGTCACCCCTGGGCTTCCGGATTTCGGCTGATGCTCTTGCCACCCCCATTGTGCCTTTTTTATGCAAGATTCAGATTCTACACCTATCACCCTAGAACACAGTAAAGGAAAGACACTAAGGGTAATGCTGCTCAATGCCAGAGGTCTCAACCTCAAGCTGCACACACTCTATGCCCTTCTCAGTATGTAGCACATTGATGTCTGTGCTGTGCCTGAAACCTGGTTCACAGCTTCTGACAGCACCCCAGCACTATCGGGTGTTACCTCATATCATGCGTTCCGGCACCAGAATCCGGACAACACCAAGAAAGGAGGGTGGGTGTCCATATTCATCAAGGACACCCTCACCTCATGGTTGGTGGCAACACACGATGCATCAGAGACCATCCAGGTGCCAGTGACCGTAGGCAAGACTGCTCTGCAGTTTGTAGCATGTTACATGCCACCCTCTCAAACTCAGGTACCTCACACAGCTGTCCTGCAAACACTGAAGGGGATAAATGTATCTCCAAACACCATCCTACTGGGTGATTCCAACTATCCACATATAGACTGGGATCACTAATCAAGCCACAACACTCTAACACAAAGGTTTCAAGAGTTCATACACTCAAATGCCATGGAACAACTGGTCCCAATCCCCACAAGTGGAGGCAACATACTAGAACTCATCATCACGAACATGGGGTCACACTGTTCAACACCAGAAGTATACCCATCATTGGTGAGATCAGATCATGGACTAATTTCAGTGGGAGTCCACATCCCACCCACACCCCAGATAGAAAAACAAACGGTGAAGACCTTCTCAAATGCTGACTTCACATTTCTAAGGACTGGTGTGGTCTCTTTCAAGGCCCCCAAGCCAGCGGACACCATTACCCAAGCCACTGTATCACTTACAAATGCCTTCTACCAGCACCTCCAGGACTGCATGGATCAGGCAATCCCAAACAAAACAAAGACTCTTTGTACCACAGGCAAGCATCCAGTCTGGTGGACCCTAGCCATAAACAAGCTCTACAACACAAGGAAGGAGCTACTACAAGATAGAGCGAAATCCGTAGAAGGGAAGACACCCCTGCTCATTGTGAGTAAAACACTGGGTTCCCCCATACAATCATCCGAGGTGAGTTTTGAGAGTAAACCCACTCAGGACTCAAGGGACAATCATGAGGCCTTTTTTACTTATGTTTGAAACCTAGGAGGGAACTCCCAGATATGCTCAGAATTAGTTCGGAATGATGTAAATATCACTGAACCTACAGACATTGCCAACATACTGGCTGACAGGTTCAGTGCAGATTTCTACCCCCCCTCCCCCCAACTGGAGGGGTATCTACACCAGAGGATTGTAGCTCCCCAAACATCTCCAATGCTGGGGAGGGTACTGCTCTATCCAAGGTGGAAAACACTTTATCCATGGGATCAGATGGTGTCCCCAGTTGTGTGCTCCATGAACTCAATGAGTAATTACACCCGCAGTTAGGGCAGCTGTTTAATCTTAGCCTCAACTCAGGATATGTGCCCAAGGAGTGGCATACGGCAATGGTGGACCCACTTCACAAAGGAGGTGCCTCCACCAACCCCGGAAACTACCATCCCATCAGCTTGACAAGCCTGGTGGGGGGATGTTAGGCCCAGCCCTGTGCTGGTCCTGCTGCAGCTGTTTCCGCAGGATCATATTATGTAGCATAGCACATATCATGACCATTTGGGTACATGTAGTTGGTGTGTACTGCAAGGCTCCACCAGATGTGTCCAGACACCGGAACCGTGACTTGAGCAGCCCAAACACACGCTCTATGACATTACGTGTTTGTGCGTGTGCCTCATTATGGCGTTCCTGTTCAGGTGTGTGTGCATTTCTGATGGGTGTCATCAGCCACGGCTCAAGTGCATAACCTGCATCCCCCACTAGGTGTCCGTGTGGGAAGTCCCCACTGGCAAATGATTGGTACAGCTGCATCAGATGCCAGATGTGGGAATCGTGGTAGCTCCCAGGGCAGCCAGCACACACATTCATTATTATGCCCTGGGCATCACACACAACCTGGCAGTTGATGGAGGGGTATCCCTTGCAGTTAATGTAGACTCTACCCCGCTCACCAGCTGGTGATTTGATGCATACGTGCGTGCAGTCTATTGCACCCAGCACCTCAGGGTATCCCGCTATTTGCTGGAAGAGACGCATATTGCTGGCCACAACCTCACGGTCGTTAGGGACATATATATGATCACCGACATGTGCTGACATGGCATCCAGGAACTGGTGCAGTACCCTAGAGGCTGATGCCTGTGATATCCCCATCATATCACCAGTTGGTCTCTGGAAGGTACCTGTTGCTAGTATTCTTAGGCCAACACATACCTTGGTTTCCACTGGGATGGGTTCCCCTCTGTTGGTTCTGTGTGTGAGATGTGGCCTGCACAGCTCAACAATCTGCTGCAGAAGGTCTCTGTCCACTCTGTAGCACTCTACTATCTCCAGCTCATGTAACCCATGGTAGGTGACCCTGGGCCTGTATACTCTTCTCCTTCTCCTCACTCTGGGTTGTCTGTCAGCATCTGCATTGACACCACCCTCAGCAATTCACCTTTGCCTGATTATAACAGCTATGGCAGCCCCTAGCATTTCTGCTCTGAGTTCAGCTTTTTCAGTTTTCAATTCTGATAGCTTAGTTTCTTGCACTATCTCTTGTGAGAAACACCCTGCACTGCTCTTTGCAGTGTTTTAAGTGCTGGGTTGGGCTTCTAGTTTGCCTGCATAATTGCCTGCTTCCAATTGTTTCCAACAATTAACTGCAGCAGTATCCTCTGGCAGTTTCTGTGTAATGTAGTTGTTTCCTGTTTCCTCTCTGTTTCCTGAGGGGGAGCAATGTGCACACTAGCTTAAACACGCTCACAGTCACTTAAACGCGTGCACACATCCCTACACGGTGTTACACGCGCACACATCCTTACACGGTGTGAACTAGGCTGATTCATGTTAAAACACGTGCACACTGCCTTAAACATGTGCACGCCCGTGCAAACCGTTGTACACGGTTTGCAACACGCTCCCATATGTTGAGCCTGCCTTACACGCGTGCACACGCGCGCATGCACGTATATCAAGAAACTTTGAGTGTAGGGATAGCGTAAGCCTTCAGTTTCTTGACTTTCCTAGTGTTCTGTTGGGACACACCTTCCTCCCTGAAGTCTGTCTGTCATCTTTCACCTTACATTGCCCTCCAATCTGGTACATTTGTATCTATCCTTCCCCCCCGTGATGTCACCTACCTCTTACCCTGTTCCTCCCTTTTCTCTAACTCTTACACTACTCAGAAAGTGCTCATTACCTATGTGGCAGTGTGATTCAGTATTGTAACCCTCATTTACATAGGATTGCCTAGTAATGACTAGTTACATGTTTTACACGGAGCTTCCCCCCCTTGACAACCACTAAACGGAGGCCATATTGTTTTTGGTCTGCAAGTCCCTCCATTGACATTACATGTAATACATAAATCCCACAATTGTGGGCTTATAAGCTTCGGTTTTTAGTTTAGGTAGCGCACCGCTTATGCTGGTGTGCTGCAGTTAAACCTCAAAATCCCGTGGAAAAAAAAAAGTTATATTACATATTTTTGCAACACTTTTTCATGCCAATGGCCACATATTTGGCCATTGGCATGCTTAATGACACAAATGCACCCTTTATTTGGAGCTGACATAGCTCCGTTTTATTTGCAGAAATGTACTCAGTTGTCAGCTGAGTACATTTCTGCAGCTAACACGTCCGTTACACGGACTGGTTTCTGCTTCGTGGATCGCTCAGA
This sequence comes from Protopterus annectens, assembly GCF_019279795.1. NCBI lineage: Eukaryota > Metazoa > Chordata > Ceratodontiformes > Protopteridae > Protopterus > Protopterus annectens. The sequence goes on along the minus strand of NC_056735.1, from coordinate 1,263,525,627 downwards.
TACCTCATTTGCATATCTTTCAGCTGCAAATGAGGTACTGAGCATTTCCACGCCCAGTCCGTGTAAGAGACGTGTTAGCTGTCTCTTACACGGAGATTTGGGCTGTTCCTGAATCAGGAGGCTTACACGGAGGCTTACACTACTCTTGAACTCCGTGTAAGCCTTCCTGAATCCGGCCCCATGTCTACACAGGTAAGCATGGCTTTGTTCATATGTGCATGGACTGCAGAGTTTGGAAAACCGAAGATACTTGGGTCGGGACAACATACAAGATGAGTCCTGAGGAGGAGTGGAGTGGAGGGTGGGCAAAGTGTGGTGGTGTGGTAGCTACAGGCCTGTAACCATGGAAGGGATGGTGACTGTGTGTGTGCAGCAGGGAGTGGGGGGGGGGGCGAACTGTAGGTAAAGAAAATATGGGTTGAGGAGAGGCTGGCATGGATGGGCCTGTACTGGTTGGCCTGCCTGGTGGGTGGGGGAGAGGGGAATGAAATATAGAAAAAATAAAAAAACAAAAGTAAAATAATTTAAATTCCTATTTAAATAAAACAAAATTAAATAAACTTGGTAGTGTATTGCAGGGCGGACGTATTTGGCTGTGGGGGGGCATGGTAATTTGTACAGGATGTATATTGTTTGGAGCCTCTCAACCCCATTAACGGTGCATGTGGACATATATGTTTCTGTTAATCAACCATTGCTATCTACAGATGTATGGCCATATATACCTATATAGGTATTTATATTTGCTTACATATTTATAACTATGTCCGTATATACCTATGGAGATATATATCTGTGTACATATATGTAACTTGCTGTATATATGTGGGCATATAGGTGCTGACATATATATGTGTGTAGGTGTCGACATTTGCATGTATATATGCTCATATATAAGAGGTACTTCACCAAGAGGATTACTGACCTCAAACAGTTGCCCTATGCAGCATGATTGAAAAAGCTAAGACTGTTCTCTGTTGCATACCACTTTCTCAGAGGCGATCTCTGTCTAACGTACAGAGCCATGTCCAACCCAGAATTGTTGAACATGCTCCATCTTAGCAAAACCAAATCTACTCGAGCTACATGCTCTAGGGATATAAACCTCAACACAACAATGAATAGAACATGCTGGAGGGATAGATTCCCTTTGCAGAGACTTCCCTTACTATGGAACAGGGTCCCGATCTACATAAGACAGAGCCCATCACTATCACTGTTCAAGAGGAACCTTAATGAGTGGATGGGTAACAGAAAGTTCACACCGGGGATCACACCAACAGCACTACTAGATAGGGGCCAAGGATACCAGCTGCTAGTACAAGGGTCTAGGGAACTACTAAAGGGGTGGTGAATACCACACAACGTGGCTGGGCTAATATATGCCTTCGGGCAGATAGCCCAGTACTAACCTATGAACCTATGAACCTATATATATTTATGTATATGTATATATTTCTGTATATTTATATATATATATATATATATATATATATATATATATATATATATATATATATATATATATATATATATATATATATATATGGATCTAGGACTGCTGAACAACAGTTCAACAGTTCGAATTCAACATCACCGAACACACTTTAACGAAAGCGCTTTTACCAAAAAAGCACTTTTGTTAAAGTGCATCAAAAAAAAAATAGAAAAAAACAACAAAAAAGTGTTTATGCAGGGGGGCCATGCCCCCCCCCACACCCCCCTTACTTTAATATTCTCACTCTGAGATCACACTACAGTGGGGAAAAGGAAAAAATTCCCTTACCTGCATCGTAATGCAATCTCCACAACAGTCATTCCCCCACAACTCCCTCTGGCTGCAGGCATACATATGCAAAAGTGCTTTTTTCAGTTAAAAGCACTTTCGCATAAGTATGTCCGGCCACTAAGCCTTCGGTGAAAAGCACCGTTGAGCATCAGTCTGACACCCATATATAAAGATATATATATATATATATATATATATATATATATATATATATATATATATATATATATTATATATACACATATAGATATGTTGTATCTGTTTAGATATTAATATATTTACACTCACACATACATCTAGATGTTGGTATACAGTCTCTTTACTGTTGCATGACTGGGCTGGATGTTATAGGTTCATAGGTTCATAGGTAGGTACTAGGCTATTAGCCCAAGGGTCTACGTAAGCCTAGCCAACAAGGTTCCCTGGCTTACGCCACCCAAGAAAGTTATTTTCCTGTGCCACTGTTGAGCAGAGACACAGAAGTGATCCCTGGGGTGTATTTCCTATTTCCCATCCACTCATCAAGATTTTTCTTGAAGAGTGCTAATGAAGAACTTTGCTTGACATAGATGGGTAGCCTGTTCCAGAGTATGGGAAGTCTCTGGGATAGGAATCTATCCCTCCAGCATGTCCTGTTTATTGTAGTGACAAGGTTTAGGTCCCTAGAGCGTGTAGCTCGGAGGGATTGGGATTTCTTTAGGTAAAGCATGTCCAACAGCTCTGGGTGTGACACAGCTTTATATGTTAGGCAGAGATCACCTCAGAGTAGGCGATATGCTACGGAGTAAAGCTGGAGTTTTTTGAGGCTGTCAGTGTAGGGCATTTGTTTGAGTCCAGTAATCCTCTTTGTGAGGTATTTCTGTGGCCTTTCTAGCTGCTGCAGTTGTCTTGTGAGGTACATTCCTAAAGGGGCGTTGTAGTCTATAATGGGTCTAATGAGTGCCGAGTAGAGGGGAACGATGACCTCTTTTTTCCTGGATGAGAACCCTTTTATGATGAGGTGTGCCATGTAGAAGGACGTCCTGACTACTGTGGCAATGTGACTATCAAAGGAGAGACTACTGTCCACCTGGATCCCAAGGTCTCTTATCACGCATTTGGTGTTAAGTATATTGCTGCCTATGTGGTAGCTCATGGGTACAGAGTTTTTACCAAAGGGATGACACTGCACTTTTTGGCATTGACCTTGAGGCCATGGCTCTGACACCAGGCATCTGTCTCAGAGAGGCCCTTCTGTCGGATGTTCACATCATTTGAGGACTTGACTATGGCTCCTAGTTTGCAGTAATCTGCAAACTTCGTTAGCCAGAGGCCTTCTGTGTTAGCCTGTACTTCAGAGAAGTAGATACCAAACAGGAACGGTCCCAGGACAGAACCCTGTGGTATTCCACTTGTCACTGGTTTGAGGTCAGATTTGGAGTCTGCAACTTTTACAGTGTGGGTTCTGTCAGTGAGCCAGTTGGCAACCCATCTTGTGATGTAGGGATTTATGCCTAGTTTATTGAGTTTAGCTATAATTCCAGAATGGGGGATGGTGTCGAAAGCCTTGGCGAGGTCAAGATAGGCTGTGTGAACTACCTTACCCTCATCTACGGCTTTTTTGACTACCTCAAAGAAGTCGATCAGGTTCAGGAGGCATGATCTGCCTTTCACAAACCCAAACTGGGTGGGATCCAGAGTTTGGAGGTTACCAATGTCTTTGTTTATGAGTTCCATGATGATACGTTCCATGGCCTTGCAGACCAGGCTTGTCAGACTAATAGGTCTATAGTTCCCAGGATCAGTGGTGGCTCCCCCATTCTGGAGTGGGATAACTGTTGCTTTGTGCCATTCAGTGGGCACAAAGCCTGATGCAAAGCTATTATTGAACATGGTGCTTAAGTGGGGAGCCAGTTCATTCTGAAGTTTGTGTAAAATGCAGCCTGGGATGTTGTCCAGTCCCATGGATGCTGTGTTTTTGGCTTTAGAGAGTTCAGCTTTCATCTGCATAGTTGTGATTACAGGGACTCTGCATTCTTTCTGTATAGATATGGGCCCTTTAGGGGGTGAGGGGGAGGTAAAGTTAGCACTGAACCTATCTGCCAGGATGTTGGCAATATCAGTTGGTTCTGTAATTTTCGTGCCTTTGTGCTGTAACTCAGAGCAGATCTGGGTGTTGCCATTGAGATTCTTGACATAGCTATAGAATGCTTTGTGGTTGTCCTTGGAATTAGTGGTGATTTTATTTTCGTAGCTAGCTTTGCAGGATCTTATAAGGGATCTCAGCTTCTTACTGAGGCAGACCAGGGAGCTCCTCCACTCATGGGATTTTCCTCTCTTTTGCAACAGTTTCTTCCTTCTGTTGTACAGTTTGTTTATGGCAGGGGACCACCAGATTGGCTTCCTTTTTTTGGAGGATAACGTCTTGGTTCAGTTTGGGATAGCACGATCCATGCACTCATGTAAGTTCTTATAGAGTGCATTTGTGTAGGATTCAGCAGTTGTAACTGTATTGTCCATCTGCATGGGAGTCATGAAGTTCACTACTTCTGTCTTAAGAAGCATGAAGTTGGCTTTGGAGAAATTTTTTACTGTGGTTTCCTTAATGGGGGGTGGGGGTGGGATGTGGATATCAAGGGTGATTAGCTTATGGTCGGATCAGACCAACGAGGAGTTGACTTCAGGTGTGGAACACCGGTCACTCATGTTGGTAATGACTAGGTCTAGGGTATTGTTGCCCCTGGTGGGGGTGTGGGTAAGTTGATCTAGGGCATTGGAGTTTATGAATTCCAGAAAGCGTTGCACTAAGGAGTTGGCACATGAGTAGTTTTCCCAGTTAATGGTGGGGTAGCTGAAGTCACCCATTATTAGAGTGTTTGGTTGAACCCTAATATTTTCCAGTACATCAAGAAAAGAGGAGTGGGAATCCTGGGGCATGTTTCTGAAAACATCATATTTCTGCATATCTGACATGGCTTAGTAGTAAATCACTTTGTGCATGGTCGTTGGTTCGAGCCTTGCAGAGGCTGTTTATTTTGTTGCTGGGCAGAACACAGGCCATTGGATACAGAATGATTAAGGCACTTTAAAGCAGTTGTAAGTAGATTTTCATGGATCTGCGTGGAGGTAAGCACTGCTAACTTCTGGTTACAGTTTTTTACACTCAGTTAGCTTTTACATTGCTTTATCTGGACATGCTGGACAGATCAGAACAGTTGAGGGGTATGACTATGCATACAGCTTACTACCTGAACATTCTGCCACAGTCTGTACAGTTGATGGTTATGATTATGCTTACAGATTACTATCTGAAAATTCCAACAAATTATGTACTGTTGTGTCTAATTATGTATACAGCTTTCTATCTGAACATTCTCACAAACTCTGTACAGTTGTGGGGTATGATTATGCATACAATGCACTACCACTCCCAGGATTCAAACCCCTGCTGTGTGTGGTAAAAACATTACAGTCGTCATCATCACAGCACACTGTGCTATCAGGAAATTGGTGTGAAGCATTCCAATGTTTTCTGTCCAGGTCTCCCTCAGTTGTACAATATGACTGACATCTTGGGACTTCCAACATTGTTATACTGAACGTCCTACACATTTTATCTGCATTCAGCAGTGTGGGTAAGACTGCTTAATACAACAGTACTATTTATAGAATGCAACACTACAACGACACATGAAAGCAGAATGTACACAAGCACTCCAGGGGTTATACATTTAATCACTAGATATTACACCTGTATTTCCACACTACCTTTATGACAGTCTTCCTGCCATATTGTCTAGTTTATTCAGTACATCCCACACACAATACATTTTATACTGGTACAACACTTTCTAGAACTGTTATATTTATTTGTTATGACAGTATATGCAGGATTATTACTAACCTGCCTCGCGACGCAGCCATTGCAGCCTAGCAGCATGGGCTTGCTGGTTCACAGCCCGCTCTTCTGCAGCTGTCAGAGTAATACAGTGATATTTAGCCATTACATATCCATAGTATACACAAGCTAGGCAATCATTATCTATGTCATAGAATGGGTACTTACTCAGTGCTGGGGCATTGACCATCTGCCTTGATTCTTGGATCCACTGGTCCAAGAGATCTCCCCTTCACCGCTTCAGGTCAGCATGGTGATGCCTGACCTGCTCACCAGTCTGGGGGATATCAGTGGCACTGGTGAGGTCATGAGCGAGACTGTCCCAGGCCTCTACTTTATATTGAGAGTCCTGGTACTGGCTCTGCAGTAATCTCTGCTCATGGTGTTTTACCAGGAGCCATACCATGTATCTGGACTCCTAGGTGCCCCAGCACTGTGCTGTAAATCGAGTGCCTTCCCCAACTCCAGCCATTCTGCCGACAGTAGGGAGCTGCAACCAGTTATGGGAAGTATTCACAACTGTGGGGTTTACATACACCTGATTTCCCACACTTTCCCATGATTGTATGGTTTTGAAAAGGCTAAGCTATGGGTGCACCTGCTTACCTAATGTTGGCATTGCTTAAAGGGGAATACCACTGGGCAGATTGAGTTAGCCAGCCTACACATTGCTTACACCAAGTAAGATGAGCTGTGCAATGCTTAGCATTGCTTAATATTTAATAAACATTATATTTCCCTTTTGGCATTGATTTATTATTTGTTACATGTTATATCTGTGTCTGGTATCTGTGATTCATGTGTATGTACACTGTATGTTGTCCTGGGGACTTCAACACTTTATTACAATTACACCTCACATCTGGCCTTACTGCAGTATCCCAGTTCACATATTTATGTTATGTAGCAGGTTATACAACATCACACTGTACATAGATTCCTTTCACATGTTCAGTTTGATTTTCCTATGGTGAGGATTTGTTTGTTGAAACCTCAATTGTATATACTGCTATGATAGTTTTGTGGTTAACTACAGTGACTGTAATGTACAGTGTCTTGGGTTTGAGCCTTGCAGAGGTTATTTATTTTGTTGCTGGGCAGAACACAGGCTGTTGGATACTGAGTGGTTAAGGCCCTTTACAGCAGTTGTAAGCAGGTGTGCACATGTTTGCGCGGCGGTAAGCACTGCTACCTTCTGGTTACAGTTTCTTATACTCAATTAGCTTCCACATTGCTTAATCTGTGTAGGCAGTTCTTAACCCCACACATACACACTTAAACATGCTTACTTGTGCTTACTTGTGCTTACTTATGCTTACTAATGCTTATTTGTGCTTAAAAATGCTTACAAGTACCTTATTCATTATGACACTGATACTTCACATGTGCATTTCCTGCAGTACTCCAGTTCAAAAATGTGTGTTATTTAGTGGGTTTTGCAACAAAACTATTGGTTATAATGTGCTTTGCCATGTAAAATAGACTGTGACCTCACAGTCAGAGTGTCAAACAGTCACAGCCCTTAAGGCCAAACACAATGCCAGACACACTAGTCATTGGTGACTCCATAGTCAGACACACTGATGTCCCGCTCACCAGACTGAGTAAGGAGAAGGTCACAGTAAGCTGCCTGTCGGGCGCTAGAATCCACCACATAACGCAAGCACTCAGGTCTCTCAACAGCAGGTACAAATATGACTCAGTCATTGTCCACGCTGGTGTAAACGACCTGAGACGTACCTCCTTGGACTACATGAAAAGAGACATTGAGGAGCTCTCTGATTATGTAGCCCAGGCAGGTATGACCCTGACCTTGAGCAGTATCCTACCTTCACCAAGAATGATGCCACAATACAGAGATAAGATGATCAGCTTTAACAATTGGCTTAAACACTGGTGTCATTCAAAGGGGATCCAGTATCTGTCTGCCTGGGATGACATGCTGGACAAGCCACGCTGCTTCGCAAGGGACGGCTTGCACCTGTCACCCCTGGGATTCCGGATATTAGCAAAGGCTCTTGCCACCCCCATAGTGCCTTTTTTAGGCAAGGCTCAAATTCTAAACCTACCACCCTAGAACACAAAAAAGGAAAAACTAAGGGTAATGCTGCTCAATGCCAGAAGTCTAAATCTCAAAATGCACGCACTCGAGGCCCTTCTCAGTATGGAGAACATCGATGTCTGTGCTGTGACAGAAACCTGGTTCAAGGCTCCTGAGAGCACCCCAGCGCTATCAGGTTTTACCTCATATCATGCGTTCCGGCCCCAAAATCCGGACAATACCAAGAAAGGAGGGGGGGTATCCATATTCATCAAGGACACCCACACCTCAAGACTGGTGGCAACGCACGATGCATCGGAGACCATCCAGGTGCAATTAACCATAGGCAAGACTGCTCTGCAAATTGTAGCATGTTACAGGCCACCCTCACAAACTCAAGAAACTCACATGGCCTTCCTGAAAACACTAGGGAGGATAAATGTATCACCAAACACCATCATACTAGGTGACTTCGATTACCCTAATATAGACTGGGAACACTACTCAAGCCCAAACACCCTAGCCCAAAAGTTCCTGGAATTCATAAACTCAAATGCCATGGAACAACTAGTCACCATCCCCACAAGAGGAGATAACATACTTGATCTCATCATCACGAACATGGGAGCACAATGTTCAACACCGGAAGTATACCCCTCACTGGTGAGATCAGATCACAAACTAATCTCGCTGGAGGTCCTCATCCCACCCCCACCTGAAATACAAAAGACCACAGTAAAGAACTTCTCAAAAGCCGACTTCACACTTCTAAAGACTAGTGTGGTCTCCTTTCAGGCCCCGAGCCGACGGAAAACAATACTCAAGCCGCTGAATCACTTACAAACGCCTTCTACCAGCACCTGCAGGACTGCATGGATAAGGCAATCCCAAGCAAAACAAAGACTCTTTGTACCAAAGGCAAGCGTCCAGTCTGGTGGACCCCAGCCATAAACAAACTCTACAACAAAAGGAGGAAGCTACTACAAGATAGAGCAAAATCCTTAAAAGGTAAGACACCCTTGATCACTATAAGTAAAAACTAAGAGCTCTCATAAAATCATCCAAAGCAAATTTCGAGAGAAAAATAGCTAAAGACTCAAAAGACAATCATAAGGCCTTCTTTAGCTATGTTAGAAACCTAGGAGGAAACTCCCAGATATGCTCAGAACTAGTTCAAAATGATGTGAAGATTACTGATCCTACAGACATTGCCAACATACTGGCTGACAGGTTCAGTGCAAACTTCTCCCCTCCCCCAAAAGGAGAGATATCTATACCAAATGAGTGCAGCCCCCAAACATCTCCAGCGCCCAAGTGAGAACTGCTCTCTCCAAAGCAAAAGACACAGCATCCATGGGACCCGATGGTGTCCCCGGCTGTGTGCTCCACGAACTCAATGAGGAATTAAACCCACAGCTAGGACAGCTGTTTAATCAAAGTCTTACCTCTGGATACGTACTCAGGGAGTGGCGCACTGCAACTGTGGTCCCACTTCACAAAGGCGGTGCCTCCACAGACCCTGGAAATTACCGGCCCATTAGCTTGACAAGCCTTATCTGCAAAGCCATGGAGAGGATCATAATGGACCTCATAAATAAAGACATAGGGAATTTGCAGACTTTGGATCCAACCCAGTTTGGCTTTGTCAAAGGCAGATCATGCCTTTTAAACTTGGTTGACTTTTTCGAAACAGTCACCAAAGCCATTGATGAGGGAAAGGCAGTCCATACAGCCTACCTCGATCTGGCTAAGGCCTTCGATACAATACCCCACTCGGGTATCATTGAAAAACTCATCAGCTTAAATGTTAACCCATACATCACAAGATGGGTTGCAAACTGGCTGAGTGACAGAACCCACAGGGTCAGAGTTGCTGGCGCCATGTCAGACTCAAAGCCTGTCACAAGTGGTGTCCCACAGGGCTCAGTCCTGGGCCCACTCTTGTTTGGCATCTACTTTTCCAAGTACAAGCAAACACAGGAGGGTTATGGCTGACAAAGTTTGCAGATGACTGCAAACTGGGCCATAGTAGAAAACACATCTGACACAGATATCCTTCAGAAGGGTCTCACAGAAACGGATAACTGGTGCCAGAGCCACGGCCTAAAGTTAAATGCCAAAAATGCATAGTCATACCCTTCGGGAAAAACAAGGTTACCCCTAGCTACCAAATAGGTGGCAATCCACTGAGCACAGAAGAAGTTATCAGGGACCTGGGGACCTAGGTTGATAGTAGTCTGTCATTCGACACCCATGTAGCTAAAGTAGTTAGGAAGTCCTTCTACATTGCCCACCTTATCATGAAGGGATTCTCATCTAGATCAAGGGAGGTCATAGTCTCCCTTTACTCATCACTCATCAGACCAATGATTGAGTACAATGCCCCATTCGAATGTATCTGACCCGACACTTGCAGCAGCTGGAGAGGCCACAAAGTTCCTCACCAAAAGGATAAAGGGTCTCAAAAATCTGTCCTATGCTGCCCGACTGAAAGAACTCCAGCTCTATTCAGTCGCCACCGCTTGCTCAGAGGTGACCTTTGCCTAACATACAAGGCCATGTCAAACCCAGATTTGATGAATATGCTTCACCTCAAAAATCTAGATCCATCAGAGCCACAAGGGCGGAGACTTAAACCTCGACACGGCTATTAATAGGACGTGCTGGAGGGATAGATTCATCACCCAAAGACTCCCTATGCTGTGGAACAAAATCCCGGTACATGTGAGGCAGAGCACCTCGCTGGCCTTGTTCAAGAGAAATCTTGACCAATGGATGGGAGATCGCAGATATACCCCAGGAATTACCTCAGTGTCACTGCTCGACAGAGGCACAGCAAAATAATGGGTATAGTTCCCCATACTAAAGGGGTGGCGTAAGCCACAAAACAATGGGCTAGGCTTATAAATGCCCTCGGGCAGATAGCCTAGTATGAACCTATGAACCTATGAACCTATGAATGCCTGCTTATTAGGCATTATCCTCTTCAGCCTTTTAAGCTGCTTGAACCATAGCTAAGCGATGGGCATACCCACGCACCTATGGTTAGCTGTACTCTGATTTTTAAACAAAATAAATACACTGGTTTCTTCATTTCATTTTAATGTACTACTGCTGTTGTACACATGGGGAACTGTTGGTGCGGATATGTGGACACCTATGGGCGGTCTCACTCATTTCTTACCACTTTCTGCTGTTCTACATTGCAAGGGCATGTTTATTCTGAGAACTCTGCTCTCAGACACACCCCCTGCACTCGTACACACTCCATGTAAGCCTAAGGGCTCGGGCAGTATGCCTTCATTAATATGCATGGTGCACTGCCATCCTGCTCCTAAATGGGAGCTTCCGTGCAGGACTAAGCTAGTCCTGCATGGAAGATTAGTGAATCCAGGGGATAATCTTTACTCTTAACTGGCTAGGATTATTCTATAGCACTACCTTTACTTTTCTATGCATAAAAGAGTAACAAACTGGGTTCATAGACATTAATATGATCAAAGCCTATTTTTCAGTCTTGATTTTGTTACTCACCTTCCTGCCAACATCTTTAAATTGAACAATTTAAATCTATCACACCACTCTGTTTTCCCACCCACCTACATATGTTCTTCTTTCTCTATTTTGTGCCAAAAACTTGTTCTGCTACTTTATGCTCCCATGTACTGCTGTCCTTTTCACTCTGGATTCCTAAGATCCACTAATTGTTTATGTTGTCATACACAGCTCTCCCAGTGTAGGGGGATGCTTTGGTCCCTGCCACGTCTCTTACACACCTAGTGTCTTTTTTTCCCCTCTGCCACCCCTCTGCCTCCAATACTGGCTTTGCTTTCTCCCAGGGCAACATTTTTCAATAGCTAAGCTGCTACACCAGAGAAAGGTGTTGCTGGAAGAATTTCCCATGCTAACAGATTAACTCAAAATGTAAGCACAATTTATTTGGACTTTGTTACAGAAATGAGTATGTATGTGTAATATGTTTCAATAATATGATTAAAATGACCTTACTTTTCTTGGTGTACTAAAAGTTGTTGCTAAATGTGAGTACTGAAGCATATTTTTTTTTCTTTTTGTTAAAGGGCCTGTACCTTGATATTACAAGCTTTCATAATCTGTACCTGCATTAATTCTAATTCTGAACTGTGGATAATTTATATGTCTAACGATGCAATTAAGTAAATAAACAAGGTAGTAATAAATGTTCTGTCTGTAAACAAGAGGTTAGTGTGTTTTATTTTTTCTTCTAGACACTGATGGATGTGACATACACCCTGAAGCTTCTGTAACACATTAGAGATATTTTCTTTCTTTATTTTTACCATGCATTCATTACTGAATGTGTTTTTTTTTATTATTTCTTTTTTTACACTACCTACTGAACACTTTAATAGCAAGTGCAGGGTGTCAGTCATTTGATAAAAGGTAGTGATATGTTTATATTGCTTGTGCTCAGTCTTTAGCTATCACATGGCTATTATTTAATTTGCCAAAAGTGTACAGAATGAGTTTGGTAATATTTGCCAGAGCTGAAGTGTGAATATTCTCCTAAATCTGTTAATTTCCCTTTGGTATTAAGACAATAATGCACTAGTACACATTTTCTCTCTCATTCCCTTTACATAGCTTCTGTTTTACATAATGCAGTTAAATTACCCCCCCCCCCCACACACACACACACACACAGACACACTATTTCACACCCTATTTGCTTTGCTGAAGTGGAAATCAGGACTGGTGAAGAGTGCTTTGCTACTCCAGAAAGATTGGAAGTAAAAACACATAAGAAAGTTGACAGAAGTGAATTCAAGTTCTTGTGGGGAAACTTTAGTGTCTGTCAGCTCCTGTTAATTAAATATCATATTTCTGTAGGGCACTGAGGACTAACGTCAGGCAGCATGATGCCAGGGAATCTTTTTGGACTAGGCTTACATGGGCTCCAGGGCTGTTAGCCTAGTATCCACCTATAAACCTAAATACCTCAGTGATCTCTACTCTTGACTGGCCAGGGTTATCTACTGCAATACCTTTATTTTTCTAAGCTCACAGTCAGCTGAAGTACAATATGTATAGCAAACACATTAGCAAGACCAACACCTAGTTTTCAGCCAGGAGTTTGTTACTCACCTTCCTGTCAATGTCTTTCAATTAAACACTTAAATCTGTCACACCACTCTGTGTTACTATCTGTCTGCCCTGTTTTGTGTCCATTTTTGCCAAAAACTTGCTCTGCTATTTGGCACTCACCAGTACTGTAATTTTTGCTCTCATTCTAGATTCTGATTATATACTGATTGCTTCTGTAGTCATACACTGCCCTTGTGGTAAAAGGTAAAAACCTCTCTAGATTCCAAAAAAAAAATGTTTGCAATACTCTGAAACTCTTAACAGGGAATATTCTAAAAACCCTACCACTCCAGGAAGTAGTTCTTGAATTCACTAATATTTTCCTCACAACATTAGATGCACATGCATCTCTTAGAATTAAACACAAAAAAGTTATTCCTGCCTCAGTCCCGAAAACTAAATACCTCATTAGACAAAGATACAAAGTTGGAAGGCTTGGTCAGTGAACAAGCCACCAAAAAAACTGTTACAGATATCTCTAGAATGTAACCAAATCTCAAATAAAACTGGAAAAAAGATATTCTATATTATGCCCCAACAGACCCATACACATAACCGTAAGACTAAATGGTTAGCAAAAAACAACCTTTTAAGCCCAAGTCAGTGAACACAACCCATCATACTCACTTCAAACCAAAGTGAAAGCTTAGCAAGTCTGTTCAACACATACATTATCCATTCATTAGCTTTATTAATAAAAAGACACTACAAACACTAATGCCCCCCAAGTGCTGCACCTCAACTAGCCAATATTTTCAACATGTTCAGCATTGACTCTGTCCCAACAGATAACAGACAGTAAAATGGCAACTGACATTCTTCCCTTCTACCTGTATCTGATGGTGCACTCCCAAGGATCACTACTTGGTCCTTTGTAACTTGACATTTTTATTACTGACCTTATCTTTTTCATAAAAGACCCTTATTCACTAAAACCTCCACCAACATTATAAAAATGGTAACCCAAATGTTCATCCATTTTATATTATTATATTTATAATATAATTATAATAATAATATCTTAATAATATTTATTATTTTTATTATTTTTGTCCATATTTGGACTGCGTAGTGGTGCAGCAGTTGCATTGTCACCTCACAGCAAGAGGTTCTTTCGTTCGATTCTCAGCTGGAGTGCCTTCTGTGCGGTGTCTGCATGTCTTCCCTGTGTTTACGTGGGTTTCCTCTGGGTGCTTTGGTTTCCTCCTATGTTACAAAGACATACATCTGGAACGTTTCTCCCTGGGCCTCCACTGAAAATTAGCTCTGTTCCAAGTCAGACTTTCCCGGTAAATAAATAAAATATCAAGCTTCTTAAAGTTGTAACTGATAATCAGCTGATTTCTGATCATTATATACAGTAAGTAAGCAAAAGGGCTCATTATAAACAAGGATGCCTATAAAGAGCAAAATCATACATTTCTGACACAGCAAGGAAAACCCTTTTCACTGCTTATGTCCTTTACACAGTCCTATATGCCTTCCCATACATGACTAAAATTTACAGATCTCCCAACAGAATAACTGAGAACAGTTGCTTAATTTATAGCAAAACCATCAGAACAACTACACTACCTAACTTACTCACCATTAATCACAACTCAGTCTTATTTGCAAACGTGACAAGTGTTCATTATTGAAAAAAATGTCTATTTTTTTTGTTACATTGTTTGTACAAAATGCCTTAACAGTTTCATAATTTTTACCTGTCTACTTAAATACTATAGTGTTTCTTTAATGTTTATATTTTTTACCTATGTGCTTGAATGTTATATTTATTTATCTTTTGTTGACTGGGTCAATCCTAATAGGCTAGTAGCCTCTTTTTCAAGGCAGAAACAAGGTAGTATTTATAGCACAGGAAATTTGGTCAGGCCATTGAGGAACTTCCATTACTCTTTGGAGGTGCTAGATGGTGCAAGAGGGATCCTACAGCAGCAAGGAAGAGGCCTAAGGGAAGCAGCTACATGGAGGAGGAGAGAAAAGCTATGGAGGGTTTGGAGGTAGAAAGTGAGAATCTGGAGAAAAGGTTGTTCCATATGGAATGTAAACAAAGAATCCTGTGTGGTGAATGTTACAAATGAGCAGCATTTAGCTGTGTCCATGGGGAGGGAAGTGAGCAAGTCTGTTGAAGTGGTCCAAATAACAGAACTGGCATCAGCAGGGCTTGCAGATGATGTCCTGTTACAAATAATCAACAGGATGATCCAAGTGACGGTTCTGCTGTTTCATGGGACAAGATGGCAGATAATCTTTTTTGGAAGTGCTGAGGATGGCAATGCAGAAAAGGAACCTGATGAGGTACTGTCAGAGAATGAAGCAGTTAAAACTTATGCAGCAGTGGCAAATAGTAAAAAAGGAAAGCATCATAGAACTGAGAAGGTGTAGAAAATATGTGCAAGACAAGAAAAAAGGAAAAATAAAGAGAGAATGAAAAGTAAAAAACAAAACAAAACAAAAAAAAAACCCTTCTAGGACAAGATAAGAAATAATTTTAAGAAGAAATCATGATTAGTGAACTGGATGATGTACTTAGGGAAGTAAATGTTTCAGTATCAGTCCCAGATGGTATAGAGTATGGAAGGTAGAATAAATTAATGGATTAGCAAAGAGAGTATTTTGTAAATGTACTGAAGGAATTGTTGAAGGAAATGTTTATTTATGAAGAATTATGTAGGTGGATATTAAAATTTATAAAGTAGACAGATGAGAAGAATGAAATAAAAATGGAGACCCCCATGCTTAATATCACAGATTATAACATATTTATAAGCATAATATAGTGGAGAATGGATGAAAGGAGAGGGATGTTATGGAATAAAGTACATCTGACATAAAAGGTAACATCTGGAATAAACATTTTTATAAGTATAATTCCCTTTTTCTCTGTAATGATTTGCGGTCATCTTTTTTGGACAATAATTGTTATTGGTTGTGAGGGAAATTGTAGATATTATAAGTAAAAAGGAGGATATAAAACTTATAGTATGTATTATTAGCAAGGCATTTGATACAGTAGTACATGATGCTTTGCAGGATGCAATAGCGAAGTATGGAATATTTAATAGAATTAGGAAAGTGCATATGTCAGCATATTAAAATAATGGAGTGAGTGTTATCAAATGGGTGGCTGAGTAAAGAAATATGCATGAAGTGTGGTATAAGATATGGATGTCCCATGATTGGAATATTGTTTGCATTGGTGATGAATGAGTGAAGTAGCTTATCAAAGGAAAGATGCTACAGTAGATATGTCATGCAAATGGAGGCAGTGATTCTAGTAATTAGGACATACACAGATAATATAGTTGTAGTTGCTAATAATAAAATATGGATGAGGGAAGTGTTGGTTTGTCTGATTGGCCCCCAGATTCAGTAAACTTTGTGCAGGAATAGCTTAGTCCTGCACCGAAGCGACCGTTTAGGTGCAGCATGGCAGTGTGCCATGCATATTAATGAAGGCACGCTGCCAGAGCTTCTAAACAGACACGGAGCATGGACGAGTGCAGGGGGCATGTCTGAGGGCAGAGCTCTCACAATAAACCCTTTTGAATAAACTGAAACCATGCTCTCCTTCTGCAGACCTACTGCCTTCTGAATATCTACAGATATCATCCAAGGCCATAGCCTATCCTATTTCCATATTGATAAATAGATCAATTACTGAAGGTTACATCCCCACCGTATGGAAAGTCTCCCACATAATCCCCCTACATAAAGGAGGACATTCCACAGAAATATCAAACTATTGCCCCATTGCCCTACTTTCTCCCCTAGCTAAAATTATGGAGAAGTGTAGCAACTTCTCCACCATCTAACTGAAAATAACTTACTTTTCAACTGTCAACATGGTTTCAGACCCTCACACAGCACTACCACTGCCCTCTCGTCTTTCACTGACTATATTAACAGGCACCGAAACCTGAATAACCTTTCTTCTGCTCTATTCATCAACCTGTCCAAAGCATTCGACATGGTAAACCACCAAATTCTCTTAAACATCCTGAAATCTCTCTCATTAGACCCACTTTCCATAAAATGGTTCCAATCCTACCTTGACAACCAACAACAAGCAGTACTTTGGCAAAACACTTTATCCACCCTTCTACCTGTTACCTTAGGAGTCCCTCAGGGATCCATACTTGGACCTCTTCTTTTCTCTATATTTATTAATGACCTTCATCTAGCTATCCCACAGCCCACCTGCATACAATATGCTGATGACTCAACACTATTATGTTTAGCTACATCATCCCATGACCTTCATGCTCTCACCCAAAAAGTATTCAACATAGTTGAACAATGGTTCTCTCAGCATTGCCTCCTCTTGAACCCTAAAAAAAACCAAACTTCTCCTCTTCACGCCTACTCATAAGTCCTCCCCTCTCCAATTCTCAGTAACATCTACCAATGATACTATTATATCTCCTGACTCTACCACCAAACTACTCGGTGTCACCATTGACAATAATCTGAGCTTTGACATCCACATCAATAATACCATAAAGACTGTTAATAAAAAAATCGGTACCCTCTACAGGATAAAACCCTTCCTTTCCCCCACTGCTAAAACTACAATTACCCACACACACTTGATCACTACACTCCTTTATGCCTCTCCCATTTTTACTAATCTCTCCAAGAATAACCTCAACAAATTCGAAATGGCTTATAATAACATAGCACGATTTGCTACAGGCAACCCATTCAGAACCCATCATTGCATTAACCTAAAACAGCTAGGATGGTTAGAACTACAACACCTGATTAAATTTCACCAACTCACCCTTGCCCACAACATCCTTTATAAACCTTCTAATACTCCAAGTTTATCAACCCTAATCACCCCCTATACAAATCTGAAGTCCTTACGCTCATCTCAAAAACTACTAGTCCACACCACTAAACCTAACAACAGAGCTGGGGATTCCCTTTTCTCTAATTCTGTAGGTAAATCCTGGAATCTTCTCCCTTGTGACCTCTCCTCACTCACCTCATTATCTCTCTTTAAAAACAGACAAACTTCTCCTCAAAACTCACTGGCTATGCCCCTGTTCAAAACCAGACTAGTCATCTACCTCTACTAGGTTATCTAACCTATCCAGTGCTTACTGTCCTCTGCTACTTTTTTCCATCTTATCATACTTTTCTTATCTACCCCTTTTCTTTTTTTATATCCTCTTTTTACTTTCTTTTCTTAAGTAACTCCTTTGCTACATTACAGTCATTACATCACCTAACTTCCTTTGTTTAACTATGACCTAACCTGATATGTCTCCATACTTGAAATTTCACTGTTTTATGATTTTTTTTCCTCAATAATATATTCTGTTACAAACTCTGTACTGTTAATTACGTAATACCATTGTTGATGAGTTTTATTTCCTTTTTAAAGTTGCTATTTCTATTAGTATATTGATATTTTTTTCTGTGTTGTTTGAACTTGTACTATTGTATTTAGACCATGTCTTGGAGCTTATCTCCCCGGGCCTCTACTGAAAAAGGGCATGTATCCAGCTAGACTAGCCCGGTCAACAAATGTAAAACAAATAAATAAATAAATATACATGCCCCTGCAGTCAAGAACTGCAGTTTAGCTATTACAATGAGTGAGACTGCTCATAGGGGGTTGCATAACCCCAGCAACACCCCCCCCCAAGTTTATAAGAGCAATGTTTAAAATATAATAATATAAACAATTAATTTTTTTTAGCAAACAGATAAAATTTAACAGTAGGTGCACGGGTTTGACCAGAGCTTAGCTACATAAACTGTAGCTTAAATGGCACCAGAAGATAAATATCAAGATATATGCAAATGAAGCTGTACTGCAATAGTGTAATGGTCAGAGCATTCGCCTTACAAGCAGTTATTCCTGGTTTGAGTCTCATTCCAATTTCTATGTCAAATCACTTTATGAACAATATTTTTTGTTGTATAACCTACTAAATAACATATATTTGTGAAATGGAGTACTGCATTAGATGCAGATATGAGGTGTCATTGTAATAATGTTGTAAAATCCATAGATAAACACAAGTGCCCCATACAGTATTTGTACACATGAATCAGGGATACAAATCGAAGGTATCATGTGTAATGAATGATAAATCCATAGAATGTCCAAATCTACCACCTTCCCAAGAATCATGTTACATTTCTGTCTAAATTAGTGCAGGGGTAAGCGTGAGTAAGCACTATTAAACAGTAGTAAGCGGGAGTAAGCATATTTAAGCAGTAGTAAGCAGGTTTAAGCCCGTTTGCATGAGGGTAAGCAAGGCACACACAGGTTAAGCAACATTGAAGCTCTCTGTAAGCATATTTAACTGGAAGTTAGCATTTTTTACTTTCACGCAAACCCACACAAACCCACTTACAATTGCTTAAAAGTGTCTTAATTACTCTGTATTCAACAACTGCTGTTCTGCCTAGCAACAAAATAAACAGCCCTTGCAGGTCATGAACCCAGTCCTCTGTACACTATAGTCACAGTAGTTAACCAGTAAACCATCACACCAGTACACAAGATTGAGGTATCACCAAACAGATCCTCACTATAGGCAAATCAAACTTAACATGTGAAAGGAATCTATATACAGGTTTATGTTGTATAAACTACTACATAACGTAAATATGTGAACTGGAGTACTGCATTAAGTCCAGATGTGAGGTTTCATTGTAATAAAGTGTTGAAATCCCCTAATAAACAAAAGGACCTCATACAGTGTACGTACACATGACTCAGGGATACCAAACACATCTATAACATGTAATGAATAATAAATCAATGCCAAACAGCAAATAGTATGCAAATTAAAAATTAAGTAACGCTAAGCATTGCACAGGCCAGCTTACTAGGTGTAAGCAATGTATAGGCCAGCTAAATCAGTTTGCCCATTGGTATACACCTTTAAGCAATGTCAATCTTAGGAAAGCAGGTTTGCCCATAGCTTATCCTTTTCAAAACCATTCAATCGCAGCAAATTGCAGTAAATCAGCCCTATTTAAACCCAACAGGTGGGAATACATCTCATAACTGATTGCAGCTTCCTCCTGTGGACACTATGACTGGTGTTGGAGAAGGAGTGCACTTTTGGGTGCAGTACGGGGGCATCCAAGAGTCCAAAGTAATGGCAGGACTCCTTGTTAAAGACCATGACCAGAGACTGCTGCAGGGCCAGTACCAGGGTTCCCAATATAAAGCAGAAGCCTGGGACTGTCTTGCCTGTGACCTCACCAATGCCACTGGCATACCTCGAACTGGTGAGCAGGTCAGGTATCACTATGCTGACCTGAAGCAGAGCAAGAAGGAGATCTTGGATCAATGGATCCAAGAGGCTAGGCGGATGGGGGATGTCCCAGCCATGTGTAAGTATCAGTCTACTACATGTTTAATAATTGCCAGCTCATGTATATTATGGATAGGTATAGCTAAATATTCCTCTTATGTCTTCGACAGCAGCAGATGAATGGGTTGTGAACTGGGAAGCCCATGCCTGTAGATTGCAGAGGTTGCGTCAAGAGGCAGGTTAGTAATACTCTTGCATGTACTGTCATAAGAAATAAATCTAAAAGTAGTAGAAAGTTAATTGTCAGTATAAACCTGTATTGTGTATGGCATGTACTGAATACACCAGACAATATGGCAGGAAGAGACTCATATAGGTTGGATGTAAATAAAAGGTTAACAGCCTGACAATAAAGGTCTAACTGCTGGACTGCTTGTGTTTACTCTGGTATCATATGGTAATGTAGTGTTGCAATCTTTTAATAGTACTGTTGTATTAAACACTGTTACCCACACTGTGCTACATAAATAAAATGTGTAGGAATGTCTGTATATGACTGTTGTGATCACAAGAGGTCATATTGTACAACTGAGGGAGACTTAGACAGAAAACAGTGAAAAGATTGACAACATAATTTAAATAACACACTCAAATGAGATGTGAACTGTTGTATTTTTAGCACACACAGCCATGGTTCGAATCCTGGGAGTAATAATAAGCTGTATGCAGAATCATACCCCACAACTGAACAGATTTGTCCAGAATGTCCAGTTAATTGGCCCATATCTGCTGCCTGTCACCCTGTCCCCCTGGCAAATCAGTGGGATGATCCCAGAAGTTTAGGCAGCAAATAATGACATACAACTGATTGTCAGACATCATAACTGACAGAAATATATCTATAAGAACAAACTTGTCACTCTAGCAACTCACCAAAATGTTATGAGAGTAATAAGCAAAGTATGTTCCCATCTCCACCCCCATGTTCTGAAGCTATGATCAGAGTGTGTGCAGTAACGGAGTGAGACATATGTGCATAATAATAATGTGGAATCTGGTAATATGTGTTGCAACATTCAGGTAGTACTAACAAACATTCCCCCACAGGTCTGTCAGATATGAAAACTGTGCCTAGAAATAAATGATTGAAATCCTGGACTGTTACTGTTTACTCTGGTATTGTCTGGCATTGTTAGTGTTGCAGTTTCTTTGAATAATAAAGTGTTACTTATCACTGTCATCCACACTGTGCTACATAATAAAATTGTCTAGGAAACCCTGTTTAAGAGTGTTGTAATTACAAGGTCAGATTGTAAAAGCATGGGAGACTTATAGACAGAAATAAGAGAAAAGATACACAGCAATATCTATACAGCACACTCAACTGTGATGTCCACTGATTTATTTTTAGCAGACACAGCCATAGTTCAAATCCTGGGAGTGGTAGTAAGCTGTATGCAGAATCATACCCCTCAACTGTACAGATTTGTCCAGAATGTCCAGTTAATTGGCCCATATCTGCTGGCTGTTAACCTGTGCCCCTGGCATATCAGCATGCTAATCTCTGAGAAATAGGCAGCATTTAATGTCATATAACTGACTGTCAGGCCTGTGCATATTTGGAAAATGTCTATAAAAATAAACCTGTTATTGTGCAACTCACCAAAGGTTTATGAGATCAGTAGTCAAAATATGTCCTGGTTTCACCTGCATGTTGTCAAGACATGCCCAGAGTGTGTGCGATAAGAGATGGACAGGTATGTGCATAACATCAACCTGGAATCTGGGAATATGCATAGTCATATGATATTAACAAACAATACCTCCACAGGTATACCAGGTAAGAGGTATATACTGCAGGTAAAACTCAGTTCATGTATATAGTTGTCTACATCCATACTACTGTCCAAACTAAGGCCATAGGGTAGTGTAATAATACCTGTAAGGTATAGATCACAGCACTGACTAGGAAAGTAATGAGAACTACAAGGATATACAAGTTGCTAAGTAACATCTTTCTCTCCCCCCCACCATATCTACAACAATAAACTAAATACACTACTCAATCAGTATGTGCACTATTAAATCTACTGTTGGAACATATGTCCTATTATTTGATAAATATTTAAATGTGTTTCTATGCATGTGCCGTGTTGAAATACTCCCACATTGGTGGCATGCTGCCATCAAAGTACCTGCATGCTGTTGTAATGGCCACTGTGGTTCCATATATGCATGTGTTCTGTTTGCTATGCAATCCATATCTGGTGTTTCAGGTTAATGGGAATATCTATGCATGCTGTTATACCTAATCCTGGAATGTGTTGACTATTACTAACCCACATATGTTGTAAAATTGAAACACCATAGCAAGTTTGGGAAGGCCGGTCCCAGCGGACTCACCTCTCCCACCTCATCTGGCCATGGCACCAGGCACCAGCACATCTGGGGCCAACCCTGGGACCTCCTCATCCACTAGTCCTGCACCACCTTTAAGTGGAACCACCTCAGGGGATGGGGCTCACCCCCCTGGGCAAGGGCGTAGACAGGACACTGTCACACGTCACCAGGTCTGGGGTCTGGTGCATAGTGAGCTCAGCAGGGAGTTTGGGGATCTGCTACGTGAGCTTGAGGGCTATCTGGCACAACTAGATGATCAGCCTGACCCACCTACTTAGCCCCCAGCACCGCCACCTTCGGGGTCGTGAAGTTCCAGTGGTGACTGCCCATGGGTGGGGACCTCAGTCCCACTGTTTCCACTAGGGGGCTCATGGGCTTCCGACTTCCAAACACCCTCCCAATCCAAGGTGTTTACCTGCCACATGTGTCATATACCACCCCTGTATGCTCTCTTGTCTGTCTCATCTGTTATCCTACCCAACTTACCTCCCCAAATATACCTACTATCCCTCCCCAACATCCCACTCTCACCTTAAAAAACGGGCAATCTGTCCCCCCCCTAAAAAATCTAGCCCCATACAAAGCTGTCCATTTTGCACACATGTCCACTGGACATGTAATCTAGTCTAATTGGCTTCACAACATATTATTGTTGTCCTTACCCCTCTCTCAAGGGTATGAGTGTCCAAATCAACCTCCAAATCAGTGCATATGCACAGCTGTTGCTGTAGAAGAAATGGACAGCTATAAATCTTCCTTACACCCATCCTGCACATCCCTAGCTATTTTCCCTACTGTCTTTCCCTCTTTCTGCCCCTTTTTCACCACTTTCCTATCAACACTTTTTCATTTCATTTAAAGAAATATGCTCAAGGATAAGTGGGAGCAAGCACTTTTAAGTAGCAGTAATCGGGTTTAAGCTTGTTTGCGCAGGGTTAAGCAATGCCTACACAGGTTAAGCAAGTTCATAAGGTTGGTACTGGACTATCAGCCCTAGGGCCTATACAAGCCTAGTCATAACAATTCCCTGGCTATTTCTTCCCACAGTATTTACTTCCCTGGGCCCCTGTCTAGCAGGGTGACTGATGTGATACCCGGGGTGAATTTTCTATCTCCCATCCAATCATCAAGGTTCCTTTTGAACATGGCCAAAGAGGAGCTCTGCTTGACATGTACGGGCAGTCTATTCCAGAGTCTGAGTGAGACTCTAAATGAGTATAAGAAACTGTAACCTGAAGATAGCAGTGCTTACCTACATGCAAACCTGCTTACAACTGTTTAAAATTGCCTTAATCGCTCTGTATACAATGGCCTTTGTTCTGCCCATCAACAAAATAAACAGCCTTTGCAAGTCACAAACACAGGACCCTGCACACCATAGCCAAAGTGATTTACCACTAACTATTGTCAGATATACATAACCCTGATGTTCATATATGTATTTATGTTCTCTTTTATATCTATATATCTTTATATATATATATATGTATATATATATATATATATATATATATATATATATATATATATATATATATATATATATATATATATACACATACATCTATAGATAGATATGTCTACACATATATGTCTATATGCATGTATATATATATATATATATATATATATATATATATATATATATATATATATATATATATATATATATATATATCTTCTTCTTTGTCTTTTCGGCTTTTCCCGGTTAGGGGGTTGCCACAGCAGAACTCCGGTCCACTAATGATTGGCAGTAGGTTTTTATAGTGCCGAGTTGTCAGCCCGATGCCCAACCTTCAGCAAAGGAACGCCCATTCACGCATGTCTTTTGGAGGCCATTTGACCACGGGGAGGACATGCAGACTCCACACAGAAGGCACTCCAGCCGAGAATCGAACAGGAGAACATCTTGCTGTGAGGCAACAACGCTACCACTGTACCACCGCGGCTTCATATATATATATATATATATATATATATATATATATATATATATATATATATACCATTATATACCATTATATGCAATGTATATACAGATATATATCTATAGATATAAAAGAGAACATAACAAATGGATATATGACCAAAGGCACCATTAATGGGGGTGAGGGGGGCCCAAGCTAAATACTTCTTGTAAGTATTGATATCACCCCCTCCCCCACAGCCAAACAGCTCTGCCCCGCAACACAACACCAACTGTTGCAAGTCCAATAACTAGGATTCTACACAACATGGCCACAAGATGTTAACAGAAATCCATCTCACCAGTATGATGTCAGGATGGTTTCAATAACATATCATGCAGTACAGTTTGGCTACCATAGGTAATGTACAATGTGGAAGCAATAAACATTCCAAAGATACCACACACACACACACACATATATATATATATATATATATATATGTATATAGATATATATATATATATATATATATATATATATATATATATATATATATATATATATATGTGTGTGTGTGTGTGTGTGTGTGTGTGTGTGTGTGTGTGTGTGTGTGTGTGTGTGATATTTAGATATATATGTAACTACACATACACACATAGATATGTATAGGAAGATACATATTTAGAGGGTGCACATCATATTGAACAGCCAGTATTCCTACAGTTGCCACCTTTTCAAATGGACAGTGTATGAGTCACTCACTGTTGTTGCCTGGAACATATACCCACAGAGAAGTCAAACGATATGACACCACACACAGGTTTGCATACATAAGAAATGTGTGTG